>NW_022437068.1:3233202-3244139 GCF_009761245.1 Sapajus apella
GCGGGCTAGGTGCCAAGTACAGAGTTTAGTGTTGAGTGCAGAGGTGGGCGTGGCGAAGCTAGATGCTGAGTGCAGATTCTGGTGACGTAATTTTCAGGCGTGGAGAGGGATGGGCGTGTCTGAGCTCCTGGCGAGGCAACTGGCTTTACAAATTGCACTACCTCTAGTCTATTCCCTACATAGCATATTGTTTTGTGTGCCTATTGGACATTCTATAGAAGTGGAATCATTCTGTTTGTATTCTCCTGAGACATGCTTTTTTAACTTACATTGTGTCTCCATCATTCATTCATTTGTTCGTTCACTCAGCCATAACTCATTCATTTTCATTGCTGTATATTATTCCAGTGTAGAGCTATTTATCCTTCTCCTGCTGAGAGCCATTGGGTTACTTCCAGGTTACAGCAAATAGTGCTTGTGCTTGTCTTCTGGTGGATGTCAGTATGATACAGTTCCTCTAGGATATAAAGGAAGGACAGGACTTGCTGGGTCCTGTTAAACATGTGTCTAATTTACTAAATAATTCCAAGTTTACTAGAAATTACTGGGTAGTTTCCAAACTGGCCACCCCAATTTACACCGCCACAGCAAAGGATGAAAATTCCAGCTGCCCCACATCGTCACCAAATCTTGGAATTATCAAAATTTTCCATATTTGAAAACAAAAGTAGGGATCACAAACTAGATGCATCGTTAGTGTAACCAGTGACTAGACTGGGAGGACAGTAAGGACTGGTGGGGAGTGCAGCAAACATCTGAAAGAGGGAGGCTTAGCTTCACTCCCTGACTATGGCCAGGAGGAAATGCAGACCCTGGGCTGCCAAAGATCTGGAGTTTTCCAAAGAAGCTAGCAATCTAGATTTTTACAGAAAGTCTTCTTTTGAAATGTCAGCAAAGATTTCAGATTTGTTTAAAACACAGTCTGGCCAGGTGTGGTGGCTCACACCTGTAGTCTCAGCTACTCAGGAGGCTCAGGTAGGAGGATCGCTTGAGCCCAGGTGTTGGAGACCAGCCTGGGCAACATAGGGAAACCTCGTCTTTTACGTAAATAAATAAAACACAGTATGGACCATGTATATTTGTGGGCCAACCCCAAAGTATCCCTGTTAGATTTCTTTTGTTAAAATTTAAGTCAGTTCACTATAGAGCTCTCAGAGCCTATTGGAGCTTTGACAAGTGACCTGACTCTCCACGACACAAGCGCCTATGTGCACCACCAGCTATTCTGTTCCGTACCAGTGTGAGTCCACTGTTTTTCCTTCTGCTTTGTTGCTGAGAAAGCTCAGTTTCTGGAAGTCCTGCTGACTCAGAGGAACAAGGGTAATGAGTGTAATTACTCTAGTCTGCTGTGAAGTGAAAGCTGCTCACTCCAAGCTGCTGGAGGAATGCGCCTCGTTCATCCATGCATCCTCTTGAGCTCTCTGCAACTCATTCTCTCAGCAGCCAGATGGATTAAGTTTCTTGATTATCAGTGGACTATTTTTGTGTGTGTGTGTGTGATACAGATCCTTACTCTGTTTCCTAGACTGGAGTGCTATGATGTGATCACGGCTCACTGCAGCTTCAAACTCCTAGGCGCAAGTGATCCTCCCACCTCAGCCTCCCAAGTAGCTGGGACTACAGGCACGCATCACCACATCCGGCTAATTTTTTTTTCAGTAGAGATGGGGGTCTCACTATGTTACCCAGGCTGGTCTCAGACTCCTGGCTTCAAGTGATCTTACATAGCCTTGGCCTCCCAAAGTGCACGGATTACAGGCATAAGCTAGATGGATTCTTTCAAAACATAAATGAGATGACGTCACTACCTTGCTTGACCTTTCCATTGATCCTCATCATCCCCATACTCTTGACCAGGGCCCATCATTTCTTCTTGGCCACCCACCCCTCCGTGGCTCCCCTACAAGCCATCAATGCCCCACGCTCAGTCTCAGCTCGAGGTGTTTGTGCATCTGTCCTCTCTGCCTGTATCACCTCTTCCTGAAGCCCTCCCCTGGGTGCTTCCTTCTTAGCCCCCAGATCTGTCTGGCATGAATGTCACCTCCCCAGGAAGGCCTCCCCTAATTCCTTTCTAAAATAACAAATCATTGCTCCAGCGGCTATTCACACAGCTCCCCATGCGTCTCATTCTTGGCACTCCACACCCTGCAGGGACCTCCTGCTTTTGTGTGCTTGTCACTGACTACCTTCCCTACCACGCACGAGGTCCTCAAGGGGCAGGGACCTGGAACTGCCCACCACGTCCCCCGTCCCTAGTGTAGGGCCCAGCGTGTAAGTAGCTTTGGAATGAATGCCTGCATGTGAAGCACCTACTATGTGCAGGACCCTGTGCACCAGGCCATGGTGAGGCGATATGATGGAGGACTGTTGCCCAGGCATCCATGCTAGTGGGTTGCTTTGTCCTGCCAGTTGTGAACTACTTTAACGTTCTCCCCTGGATAAAGCTAGAAGTTAGAGCAAACTCCAGCAGAGAAGAAAGGGCTTAAGGGCACTGAGCACTGGATGCAGATTCAGAATCCCAGCTCTGCCCTGTTAGCCCTGGGCCTCAGGAAGCCTCGGTGTGGAGGCAGGACAAATGCAACACCCCTCCCCCCACACACAGGAGGTCGGGAGAAGTGACGGGGTGCGTTCTGAGAAATGTCTCCTTAGGCAATCTCCTCGTTGTGCGAGCCGCAGAGAGTGTCCTTACACACCCACGCGGCACAGCCCCCTCTACACCTAGGCTGCGTGGAATGGCCTATCGCTCTTAGGATACACACCAGTACACAGCGTGTGACTGACGGAACACTGCAGGCAACTGGAACACGGTAGGAAGTATTTGTGGATCTGAACGTATCCAAACATAAAAAAGAGGCAGTAAAAATAGGGTGTGAAAGAGAAAAAGTGGTTCCCCTGTCCAGGGCCCTTACCATGCGTGGAGCTTGCAGGACGGGACGTTGCCCCGGGTGGGTCAGCCAGTGAGCAGAGACTGAGGGCACGGCTGTGCACCACACAGACTCCACAGACACTGCACCCTCAGGACACACTCAGTTAACTTCAGTTTACTCTTACTTTTTACTTTATACACTTTTAAACTGTTTTAACTGTTTGAATCCTTTCTAATAACACAAAGCTTAAAACACAAACACCTTGTGGGGCTGTACAAAAATATTTCCTTATGTCCTTATTCTATAAGCTATTTCCTATTTTTAAACTTTCAATTTTTTTTTTTTTTTTTACTTTGTAAACCTTTTTGTTAAAATCTAAGTCACAAACACACACATTAGCCCACGCTTACACAGGATCAGGATCATCAAGACATCACTATGCAATAGGAATTTTTCAGCTTCACGAAAATATTATGGGACCACCATTGTGTACACGGTCGGCCATTGACTAAAATGTCATTGTGCATTGCATGACTGTACTTATGCTGTGCCTGGCAATATCTTAAGTGCTTTGCTATTTAACCCATTTAATTCTCACAGTCATCCTTTGACAGATGCGCTATTTTTTCTCCACCTTTTATTTTAGTTGTTTAGTTTAGTTTTTGAGTTAGGTTCTTGCTCTGTAACCCAGGATAGAATGCAGTGGCATGATCACAGCTCACTGCAGCCTCAACATCCCAGGCTCAAGCAATCCTCCCACTTCAGCCTCCAGAATAGCTGGGACTATAGGTGTACACTACCATGCCCAGCCAATTTTATTTTCATTTATTTTTTGTAGCGATGGTGTCCCACTATGTTACCCAGGCTTGTCTGAAACTCTAGAGCTCATGTAATCCTCTCACATCAGCCTCCCAAACTGCTAGGATAACAGTGAGCCACGGCACCAGGCCTGTCCTCATTTTACAAATCAGGAAACTGAGGAGAGGTTGAGTCCTTGCCCCCAGGTCTGTCTTACGCCTAAGCCTGGCTTAGCAGTAAGCCAGCTGTGTAGCATCTCCATGCTGCGCAGAGGCAGCCCACTCAGACCGTTCTGCAGCCCGGGAGGGCAATGCCAGGGCCAGCCTGAGAGGTGGCAAGTGTCCAGCCTCAGGGGGTGTAGAACCAAGGAGGTCAAGGATGCTGTGGTGATGGGGCCCAGGGTGGCCTGTGCGCTGTTCTCCCTACTGCATTAGGGGAAGCCCTGGCCATGGTAGGTTGCAGCTTTGAATTCCAGGGCTCCACAGGGTCTAGCCCAGCCCTGCCCTCACCTGTCCTGTGCCAGGGTTGCACACACCAAGGGGCTGCCCAGCAGCCAGCAGAGCAGAAAACATTGTTCTAATTGGTCTAATTAGGCCCTGTTCAGTGGCATCTGGATCTGCCCCAAAATATTGTAGGTTCCTGTCCCCATGGAGGCCCAGCTGGACCTGGTTGCTTGGTGATGCCAGTGAGTAGGAAGTCTTCCAAGCTGGAATCTGCCACGGGTCCTTTCCTTTCCTTCCTTCTTTCCTCCGCTAGACATTTATTGAGCACCTACTGTGTGCCAGGCACACTCTGCTTTATGCCCTAACTGTTGGTGTTCTATATCTTAAGGCTTCTGGGGTGGGGGTCCCCTCCTCTCCTTCAGTCTGCTGTGCTGAAGAACAGGGCTCTGACAGCCCTGGGTGGAAATCCAGAGACTGCCACTTGCTCAATGTGTGGCCTCAGGAGTTTGCTTCTCACTCCGTAAAATGGGCTGACCACTCAGCCCATGTAGAATGTGTCCATGGGAGCTCCTCCTCAAGGCAAGTTGAAGTCTCACCTCCTCCAGGAAGCCCTACTGGTCTCCTAAACCCAACTAGCCTCTCTCTCCTGGACTCTGGTGGTGCTCCTTGCCGCTGCCAGGCACTGGGAAACATCAGAGCGGAAAGGTTAGAAGCGACCAATGACTTCAACTTTGCCCCCATGTTACCCAGGGGAAACTGAGGCCCTCTCTGGGGATTGCCTGAGATAATACAATGAGCCAATGGCAAAGTCAGCACTGGAACTCAGGTCTCAGGACTCCCTGCCCAGTGACCCAGTGCTTTTCCCATAATAGGGCTCTCCTTGAGGCAGCTCAGCTGGTGGTAAAGACAATGGACTGAGGAGTCTGTTGGACCTGGGTTCGAATTCCAGCTCCACCACTTACCAGCTAAGAAACCTGAGGCAGATCCCTTGGCTTGCTGAACTTCGGCCTCTGCATCTGTAAACGGGGTGGTGATCACATCGTTGTCAGGGCATCTATTGCAGCAGGCCCCGGGGGGAGGTCAGGGGTGTCAGTCTCACTGGCTCCCCTCTGGGCCCCATCTGTGGATAGATACTCCCCCTTCTGGGAGGCCTGTGGTGGGTCACAGCATGAGCTCCGGAACCAGGCCTGGCTTTGTTCCTTCCCAGCTGTGTGACCTTGGGCAAGTGCAAGTGACTTAACCCTTCTGCGCCTGAATGCTATCTACTAAAACAGAGCCAACACAGAAACACTCCTTCTTGAGGATGAAATGAGTTACTGTTGGGAGGTGCTTAGAACAGACCTTGGCACATGGATTCAGTGTTAAAATAGAAATGCCTGCCTTGCGCTCCCCACCAATACCCTGGGGGATATTTAATCCCTCCTTTCCAGAGGGCTCACGAAGTAGCTGCAGAACCCTCAGGATGGGGGCACCTGGCCCAGCTCCCTCTGCCCTCTTTTTCATCAGAGGGTGAACTCTGGGCAGTAGTCACTGAGTGGGCAAAGAAAAGATTACATATTTGGTTCCCTTGTGACCTTTTTAGTTTCCATTTTGAGTTTGTTTTATAATATACATAAGATACTAGCTCAGTAATCACATCTAGACTCTCCAAATAAGTACTCATCTATAAGGCCATGTGCTCAAGTTTGGAGATCATTTGACCTAAAATCCTAACAATCGTAACAGCAAACCCTCAGGCTGCCCCGCCAGAGCCAGGCACTGTGAGTGACACCTTCTCTGTGTCCACCCACAGGGTTCCCTGGCCGCCCAACAAGGTGAGCACCATTAACGTCCCCACCTTCCAGGTGAAGCAGTGAGGAAGTTGAGGACTTGCAGACAGGACACAGCTGGTGCCAGGCTGTGCCCTTGACCACTGGGCTGTGATGCTATTTTAAACTCAAAAGGCCTAAAATGAAAGGAAAGATCTCCTTCATGAGGATAAGTTTTCTTCTTATATCTCCCAAAACACACACACACACACACATGCACACACAGGCAGACATACGTACACATAAACACACACACACACATGCAAATGCACACATATGACACAGGCATGCACACTCAACAACAGCCAGTTGTACTACTGCTGGCTTGTTGGAAAAATTGATGTTACTTCCATTCATATCATTTTTGCCCCATCTCCTTTGAGCAACGATCCCAGGCTTGGAAGGCACAGAAAGCATCCTCTCCCTGCAATGTCAAGGTCTCTGTTCATACCCTCTTCCCTCCAATTACAAGGTTTCTACTGAGACCACACTGGCGTGGCAGGGAACTGTCTCGCCTGGTAAGATTGGGGAAGAGAGTGCGGGTGAGCCCAAGCCCAGGGCTGGGTGCAGCGCGTCTGTCTGTCTGTCTATGTGATGGCAGCTGGTTGCCTCCATGTTCCTCCACGTTGTGCGGCGCAGCCATCTGGGTCATCCGTCTTATTCATCTCTGCATCCCACTCAGGAGATGCTCATAAGCACTTCCTGCAGGAAGGAACACAGGAGCCACTCCTGCGAGTAGCCCCCTCCCTTAAATGAAAACCCCAGCCCCATCCTCAGAAAGTAGGCCAGGGCATTCTGTGTTCCTGGGGCAGGCTGAATTCCAAATTTAGCTCTGAGGAAGATTCTTGGGACAGAAGAGGAAACCAAAGGAACTTTGAGAGACCAGCACCCTTCAGTGCAGTGCTCAACTTTATTTTACAGAAAAGGTGAGTGTCACCTTTTTTTCTGTTTTTACAGAAAAGGAAACTGAGGGCCAGAGAGACACAGTAAGTCGGCTAGAGTCTCTTGCCACAGCAAATAGCAAGGCTGAGAGAGGGTCTAGGTCATTGGGATGAACGAGGGCGTGCAGAGCAGGGCCTGGAACATCTCCCACCCCAGGAACAAATCCTAGGCCTGCAGACCCCCACCCCCACCTCAGAGTTTTAAGGAAGGAGCTGTGAGAGCCTGGCATGGGCAAGGGGAATGGTTGCCTCAGGCCTGAGACAGAGCCAAGGAAATAGTTAAGGCCAGGCCTTAACTTACTTGTCCCACCTGCCATATGCAGGCATCTTGCATATGTGTCCCCCCTGGGGTCCTGAAGGGGAAGGTCTGGCCAAATGGGTTTAGATGAGTGTTGGAAGCTGGCATGACTGCCTTCAACCCCAGCTCGGCAGCTCCAAGGCAACCTGGACAGATGGACACCCCTTGTGAGCCTCAGTTTCTCCATCTGCATGACAGGAATAATGATAAAACCATAGCCCTACTAATAGCAACAGGGGCCTCAGGTTCAGCCCACCAAGCACGGTGCACGCCTGGCTGGCCAGTCCTCGGGGCTGCCCTGAGCAACCAAGGCTGTCACTGTCCCTGTTTACAGACAAGACATAGAAGGCTACTGCCAAGCAACATGTCCACCTTTGTACAGCTGTGCAGCTGTCCAGGGTCAAGTTTGGTCTCACATTGTCTGTCTTTAAATCCAAGTGATTTTAACACTGCTGCATGAATTACCCTGCTGTCTTTTACCCGAGAGAACAAATGAAACAACATATGTGCAAAGGGTCTCATACCGTGCCTGGCACAGAAAAGGAGTGTTGGTAAGCAGTTAGAATTAGACATAACCACTAGACTTTTCCACTGACCCCAGCACTGTGAACCGCAGAGTAGTGGAAACACCTATGAGCCAGAAGGAGAGGTGTTGAGCAAGAAAGTGTGGCCTCAGCATAGAAGCATTTTCACTTTTTTTTTAAGCTTGTAATTATCGTCACACTAGAGCCCCATCCCTAGGGCAGACACCTTTTTTCCTTTGGACCTCAGTGCTGAGTTCTGAATGACACCCCCATCCCTGCCATGCGCCAGGCACAGAATCCTCATTGGCCCAGGCAAGCTCCACCCTCCATGCCAATTTCCTTATTTACTTTTGTCTTTTCCTGTTTGCCAATGCAGGTGACGAAGTTGGCCAACACAGGTGACCATTCTACGGGGTGGAATGCCTGCCCTTTTGCCCGCATTCTTGCAAAATGCATAAGCTTGTATTTCTCAGTAAACTTTTCAAAGTAAGACATTCATGCAGAAAAAAGCACAAATGACGCATGTAGAGCTTTATGCATTTTCACAACCTGAGCATACCCCTGTGCTCAGAAGCAGAATATAATGAGCATTGTAGAAGCCTATTACATTGGATTGTTGTTTTTCAGTTGTCACTGTTGCCTCCGCATCCCTCGTGATAGCTGGAAGCAACAGCTCCTGTGGGCTGGACGCTTCATATCTACCAGCCTCTAGAGCTTAATCTTACACACTTTATCTCACTTAATCCTCACAGTTCCTTCCCCCAAGGGACCACTCCCCTGCCTCTGACTCCAGAGAGCAGATGTCGCTGTCCTGTGCTCTACACAAACGGCAATGGCACCCTGCACCCTGTACCCCTTGGTGCTGGGCTTCTGTTGCTCAACCGCACATCTGTGAGATTCACCCAGGTGTTGTGTCTGGTTTGCTCTGGTTCATTCACTCTCATGCTGTCACATGTCCCCTTGTAGGAAACTACCCCAGGCCATTTGCCCAGTCTCCTGTTGTTAGATGTGTGGGTTGTTTCCAGCTTGGCGCTATTACAAACAGAGCTGCGCATTCTGGAACAAGCCCTTCAGTGATCATAAGCACGTGCTTCTGTTGGGTAAACAGCTAGGGGTGGTGTTGCTGGGTCACAGCATATGTGCACATTGAGCTTTGGTAGGTTCTGCCCAAGATTTCCAGCGTGCCTGTACCGTCTGATGCCCCCGCCAGCGGCGCAGAAGGGTTCCAGTCACTCCACCTCTTCACCGACTTGACATTCGTCTATATTTCTCCTTGAAGCCACTGTGATGGGTGTGCCTGGTTTTGGATTGTTGTTTTTCAGTTGTCACTGTTGCCTCTGCATCCCTCGTGATAGCTGGAAGCAACAGCTCCTGTGTGCTGGACACTTCATATCTACCAGCCTCTAGAGCTTAATCTTACACACTTTATCTCACTTAATCCTCACAGCCATTCTTTGAGGGAAGAACATTTTACAGATGAGGAAACTGAGGCATGGAGAGGGGAAGTCTCCTCCCAAGGCACACTGATGATTTCAATTGGCAGGAAGAGAAGAGGTCAAAGTGAGAACTTCAGCATGACATGGGGGCGTTCTGACCTGACCCCTCCTTTGTCTCAGATGTGTCTAAGGGACAGGAAGTGTCCCCTGTACTTGAACTCACCTCCCTGATTCTGGAAAAATCCTAATCCTTCCTGATCTTCAGTCTTCCCAGCTGTGAGATGACAGCAGCCAGCATAGGGCAGGAATAAACATGTGTTTGCTGCACTGACATCCACATCTTGTACTGAGTCCCTACAGCATGCCAGGCAGGCTTCAAATATCACATTTAATCCTCACAGAATCCCTTCAAGTTGGATGTGAATAGCTCCCTTTCATAGCTGAGGACACTGAGATCCTGAGAGGTGGAGATGCTTGGGCAAAGTCACACAGCAAACGGCAAAGCAGGATTTGAACTCACTGAGGTGTGTCCAGTCCCTTCAAGAGCCCTCTATTTGGGGCTCTGCGCAAGCTCTGCAGAAACTACAGGATGGCTTGGGTGTTGGAAGGTATTTTTAAATTGTTCAAGAAAGATTACTGTTAAATAGTTCCTGACCTCCTCCAAACTAAGAGGGAGCAAAATGTTAAGTGTAGAGTTCCCGGAGGATTCAACAACTCTCCTCCCAGGTATACACCCAAGAGAAAGGACAACGTCTGTTCACACAGAACCTTATATTTACAGAAACCAATATTTATAGACACCAATATTTATAGCAATATTATTTGTAATGGCCAAGAATTGAGAAAAAGTGACTATGAACTGATGAATGGATAAATAAAACATGGTATATCCATACAATGGAATATTATACAGCCATAAAAAGGAATAAAGTACTGACACATGCCACAACATGGATGAACTTTGAAAACATTGGGCCAGGTGAAAGAAGCAGACACAAAAGACCACATAATGTGCGACTGCATTTATGTGAAGCATCTAGAATAGGCAAATCCATAGAGACAAAAGTAGATTTGTGGTTGTCAGGGCGTAGGGGTCAGGAGGTAGAGAGGAGCTGCTAATGGGTAGAGTTTTTTTTAGGGATGATGACAATGTTCTAAGATTAGATGGTGGTGATGGTTACATGACTCTACAAATAAACTAAAAAAAAAATGAACTGTACTTTTTCTTTTTTTTTTTTTGGAGTGTCACTCTGTAGCCCAGGCTGGGCTTCCTACAACCTCCACCTCCCAGGTCCCAGTTCAAGCAATTCTCCTGCTTCAGCCTCCTGAGTAGCTGGGATTACAGGCATGTCACCATGCCCAGCTAATTTTTGTATTTTTAATAGAGACGGGGTTTCACCATGTTTGCCAGAATGGTCTTGAACTCTTGACCTTCTGATCCACTTGTCTTGGCCTCCCAAAGTGCTGGGATTACAGGCGTGAGTCACTGCCTCCAGCCTGAACTGTACATTTTAGATGGATGACTTTTATGACATATGATTATATCTCAATGAATTTTTTTTTTTTTTTTTTTTGAGTCTGAGTAAGTGACCCAGCAGGAAGCGTGCTGGGCAGGACACTCTCTAGGGGCCTTCCCAGAGCGGGGCTGCCTCCTCATCTGGGCAGCATGCCCTTTGTCACCCTGCATGGCCAGTTGTCTCCAGCACTTAACAAATGTTGTCAGAATGGACTCAGTGTCCAGGTTCGACTTACTGCCACTGCATTTGCAGGGAAAATTCTTGGCCACCTTCCTTGGTGTTTTTCTTTCTTTTTTTTTTTTTTT
>NW_022437068.1:3244239-3290870 GCF_009761245.1 Sapajus apella
TACCCAGGTTGGAGTGCAATGGTGTGATCTCGGCTCACCGCAACCTCTCCGCCTCCTGGGTTCAGGCAATTCTTCTGCCTCAGCCTTCTGAGTAGCTGGGATTACAGGCACGCGCCACCATGCCCAGCTGATTTTTTGTATTTTTAGTAGAGACGGGGTTTCACCGTGTTGACCAGGATGGTCTCGATCTCTTGACCTCGTGATCCACCCGCCTCAGCCTCCCAAAGTGCTGGGATTACAGGCGTGAGCCACAGCGCCCGGCCCGGTGTTTTTCTTTTTAGGCCCCTAAATCACCTCCTCTGGTTCATTCATTCTTTTGTTTATTCCTGAAGCATTTATTGAGCACCTACTCTGTACCAAGCACTGGGCCGGTCAGTAGACAAATACAAGCTTATCCTGACCCTCAAAGAGTAAAGATTTTATCAGGAACACAGACCCAGAAAAAGCAAAGTACAATCTGATGGATTATCTCTCATCATCCAGTTGACAATGATTTACAGAACACCTGCTACATGCTGGGTCTGTGTGAGGGGCTAGGGAAGTACCATGACTTGGGAACACAGACTGACTGCAGCTGTGCTGCTTGGGTTCAGATCCGGCTCTGCCACTGAGCAGCTGCATACCCTTGGGGAAGCTGCTGCCCTTGTGATGTGGAGGTAAAAATGGAGTCTATGTCATAGGGCCGGTGTGAAAGTTAAATGACTCCACATACACAAAGTGCTTAGAAGTGCCTGGTGCCTACCAAGGACTAGATGAGCATGAGCTATTGTCACTCTCCTTGTAGTTACACTAGATACGGGCAGCCTAGGAAAGCCAGGGGGTGGTGGGCTTCCAGCCTGGGGGAGACTGAGTCAGCCTGGTGACAGGCAGGAGAGGGGCATAACCAGCAGAGGGGACAGATGCAGAGACCTGGGCATGCGTGAACCGGCTGTCAGATTTCCTCTCCTGCCAGCTACCCGAGAGCCAGCCATGCCACAGACAAGCGGGGAGACCAAGTCAGGCATCTCCCCTTCCCGTGGGCATGCCACTACAATGCGTGGTGGGCAGGCAGCCCGCAACGGTACTGACACTTCCCTGCTGGGGCAGAGAGCTGGAGGCAGAGGCACCAGAGGCACAGGAGAGGTGGGTGAAGGTGAGAGATGAGATGGGCTCTGAGGACTCTTGGTTTGGGTTTTTTTGTTGTTTTTTTTTTAGACACAGAGTCTCGCTCTGTTGCCCCGGCTGGAATGCATGCAATACAGTGTGAACAAAGCTTCCTGCAGCCTCAAAGTCCTGGCTTCAGGCAATCCTCCTACCCCAGCCTCAAAAGGTGCAAGAGCGAGCCACTGCACCTGGTGCTCTGCAGGCTCCTGAGTCTCCTGGTTCTCTCTGCTCTGGCTCTGTGCCTTTTTAAGGGGTGGGGATGCCCTCTCTCTCTAGGCCCCCAAGCCCCCTCCCAGCCTTGACATCAGGGGAGGCCTCCGGAGCCAGAACAGGGGAAAAGGGCTGGTGGGAGTGGGCAGAGAGTGGCTGGGATGAGCTGGGTGGCAGCTGCTGAGGCCTGGTGTACAGGAGGTATGGGCTTCACAGATTTCCTTCACTCCATCACTACTACTTCTAGGAGGGTGGCGTATCATCATCCCCATTTTACAAATGGTAAACTTGAGGTTCCAGGAAAGGAGGCACCTGGCCCAGGTCACCCAGACAGTGAGCGGAAGTGCTGAGGTTCAAACCACATCTATTTCCCAGAAGCTCCTATCCTTAGCCACCAAGCCAGGGGGAGGGTGGTGGCTGGGGAGGCTGAAGCCTTGGGTTAGGGTCAGGGTTAGCGTTAGTCAGTGTTAGTCTTATAGATAGGGGCTAGACTTCCTGTGAGCCCCGGTAAACACTCCCCATTCCTGGACCTCTTTCCTCCTCTGTAAAATGGAGCTACCAACACCCAACTCACCCAGTGGTGGTCCGAGGGGCATTTGAAAGTGCCAAGTACTGGGAAGGCGCAGTGGCTTACCCCTGTAATCCCAGCAATTTGGGAGGCAGTAGTGGGCAGATCATGAGGTCAAGAGATCGAGACCATCCTGGCCAACATGGTGAAATCCAATATCTACTAAAAATACATTGTTGGGTGTGGTGGCACGCACCTTTTATCCCAGCCACTTGGGAGGCTGAGGCAGGAGAATCGCTTGAACCCGGGAGGTGGAGGTTGCAGTAACCCAAGATTGTGCCACTGCACTCCAGCCCAGGTGACAGAGCAAGATTAAGAGAAAGAAAAGAGGAAGGAGGGAAGGAAGGAAGGAAGGAAAGATGGAAGGAAGGAAAGATGGAAGGAAGGAAGGAAAGATGGAAGGAAGGAAGGAAAGATGGATGGAAGGAAGGAAGGAAGGAAGGGAGAGAGGGAGAGAGAGAGAAAGAGAGAAAGAGAGAAAGAAATCCAAGCACCATCCATGTGTCCAGGCCAGATACCCACTGTGTAGCCTCAGGCAAAGCCTTCTGTTGCCTTGCCTTTGGATCACAAGTGGGGAAATGGGTCACTCTCATCTAGGGCTTCTTGAAAATGTGTGCCCAGGCTTGAACCACAGGGGCTCTGAAGATAGTTTTGGAGTTGCTGTCCAGAGGTGAAGCTCACAGGCTAGGTAGGAGTAAGGTTGCAAAATTAAGCAAATACAGATGAAAGATGTCCACTTACATTGGAATTTCAGATAGACAACAAATAATTTTTTACGTCCTATGCAATATTTGGGACATAGTTATATTTTTAAGAAACCGTTGCCTATCTGAAATTCCAGTTGAACAGGGTGTCCTGTGTTTGATCCTGTGGCCCAGGGCTAGACTGATTGAATGTCTGCCTGCAGATGCTGGTCCTTGGTCAATCTTCACCACAAAAACATGGCCTGGGAAGCAAGGGGCTTTGTGGGAGGGTTTAGGACAGTCAGAGGAAAAACACATCTGCCCCTCCAGCACCCTCCCACTTCTGTGCTTGTTGTTTTGAAACTCATCCCTATGGTTGGCTAACAGCTGGCACCAACAGTGCTGGGGGCCAAGAGAGACATGATGTAAGAATGCCCTTTATCTGATGGGCAGGCTCAGCATGGCTGTTCAGGTATCTGAGGCCAGGACGCTGGTGGGTGGAGACGGTAGCTCAGGGCCTTGGCAAGCTCCAGACCCCAGACTGTCTATGCCACTCCCTCCAGCTTGCCACCGCCCCACCATGACCTGTGCCCAAAGAGCACCCCTGGGCATGAGGACCACCCCACCTCCCAGAAAAGGCCATGTCCTGTGAACCAGTCTGCAGCCAAACAGGGTCTGTGCCGCACGGAGGAAACAGACCCTTCTCTCCCTGAGCCCTGTTTCCCCGCCCTGTGAAAGAGGATTTGATTACCCTGACCACTGCAGCCTGGGGAGAGGATGTGCCAAGTCCTCCAGACCCAGTGGGCAGCAGCCTGCTCCCTGCCCGCTTTCCTCTCTCCAGTTATAGTGCCCACCTGAGCCCTCGAATGTGCTCTGCCCCCATTCCGCTCCCTAATTTGCAGGACCTAGTACAAAATAAATATCTGGAGCCCTGTTCAAAAGACTCTGTTTTATTTTACTTCTTCTTATTATTACGGACACAGGATCTCGCTCTGTCGCCCAGGCTGGAGTGCAGTAGCCTGATCACAGTTCACTGCAGCCTCAACCTCCTGGGCTCCATCGATCATCCCTCCTCATCTTCCCTAGTAGCTGGGACCACAGGTGTGCACCACCATACCCAGATAATTTTTGCTGGGGTTTGTCCAGGCTGGTCCCAAACTCCCGGACTGAAGCAATTCACCCATCTCGGCCTCCCACAGTGCTGGGATTACAGGTGTTAGCCACTGCGTCCGGCCAAAAGGCTCTGTTTTAAAATGTCATTAAAAGACTAACCTATGAAACTCTCCCAGTCTTCTGTGGTTTTTTTCTCGAGGTGTCGTAGTGTTTTTTCTTGGCCTGTCATGGTGTTTTGTGTTTACAATGTAATGTCACATTTTCTTGAATGCAGGGATGCTCGTGGGGGACACTCACAGGGGCCTGGGACCTGTTCCCCCCACTCAGCGGGCATACATGAACTGGCTGTCAGATTTCCTCTCCTGCCAACTACCCAACAGCAGGCCATGCCACGGATAAGTCAGGCATCTCCTCTTCCCATGGGCATGCCACTCCAGTGCATGGCAGACAGGCAGCCTGAAACGGCACTGACGGCTCCCTGCTGGGACAGGTCCTTTGTGTTAGGTGCCCTGCCCCCACATCTGCAGTTGCCCACCCAGGGTTCCCCGTGCTGCCAGAGTGGAGCAAGGACAGCTCCTGCCTTGCCCTTCCCTGAGATGCACACCCAGTCCTGACCCTCTCTGTGCCAGCGCCCAGGCCCCTGGAGAAAGACAGCAGCAGTGATTGGGTGGGGTCTGGGGTGCCAGAGGATGGAGTCATGGGTGGGACCTTTAATGTCCTGGAGACGTGCTGGAGGCAGGATCCCATGTGAGCAAACCAAGGCTCCAAGTCCCCTCGGGACACTCTGCTGTCCCAAAGGGCTTCACTTACAAAACACAAATTCAGCCGGGTGTGGTGGCTCAAGGCTGTAATCCCAGCACTTTGGGAGGCCAAGGCGGGCAGATCACAAGGTCAGGAGATCAAGACTATCCTGGCTAACACAGTGTAAAGCCATTGCTACTAAAAATGCAAAAAATTAGCTGGATGTGGTGGTGGGCACCTGTAGTCCTAGCTACTCGGGAACCTGAGGCAGGAGAATTGCTTGAACCTGGGAGACAGAAGTTGCAGTGAGCCGAGATCGCGCCACTGCACTCCAGCCTAGGTGACAGAATGAGACTCCATCTCAAAACAGACACACACACACACACACACACACACACACACACACACACAGACACACAGACACACACAGAATTCAGGCTGGGTTCGGTAGCTCATATTTGTAATCCCAGCACTTTGGGAAGCCAAGGCAGGAGGATTGCTTAAGGCTAGGAAGTTTAAGATCAGCCTGGGCAACATAGCGAGGCCCCATTTCTACCAAAAAAAAAAAAAAAAAAGTATCCAGGTGTGGTGGTGTGCCCCTATGGTCCCAGCTACGTACTTGGGAGACCGAGTTGAGAGGAGGACTGCAGCTGGGAGGTCAAGGCGACAGTGAGCCGTGATTGCGCCCCTGCACTCTAGCCTGGGTGGCAGAGTGAGACCGTCTCAAAAAAAAAAAAAAAACCCAAACACCACAGATGCAAAGATAAAGTTGTTACAGATTTAAAGCCCACAACCAGCAGTGTTAAACACCAAGGGCAGGCTCTGAGCGCCCAGCCTGGCCCAGGCATGCAGCCAGCCTCACCCTGCTCTTGCCTGCCTTGTAATCCTTGCCATGCTGTTCCCCCTCCTTAGAAGACTGTTCCTGCCCTCCTTCCTGATTCACTCCCATTCAGACACCACCCCTGAGAAGCCTGCTGGGATCTTCCAGCCTGTGTCGCCCCTCCAGCACCAGGTCCCTCACATCTGAAGCCCCATCCCAGCATGTGCATTTGTTTGTGTGCTCTTTTGGCATGGGCATGGCAGCCTTGGTGCAGCAGAGGATGCCTTTGCTCTGCTGTCCACGGGTCAGAGGATACTGAGTACCAAGTGTGGTCCCTGGCCCCAGATGCCCCAATGAAATGACTGCATTCCAAGTGTTTCTGGGTAACATCATTTGTCAGCAAGATGTGAGAGTGAAAGCCACTGGCTGGGGCTGAGCAAGCTCTGACACCCTCAGGGGAAAGTGTGGCCCTGCACCCACCACCCACTCATGCACTCATTCATTCATTCATACACTCATTCACTCATTCAGAAAGCTTTCATGGAGAGTTAGGCTCCAGCTCATGAAGGAAAGAACTCTCTTGGAGGACTTCCCTCATTAACTCAGAGGTTTTGCCTTTAATGTCTTCACATTCCTTGTCCAGTCCCCCACTTTCCTTTCCCAATGCAGCTGGGTCTTATCTGGTTAAGGTAACATACATTAACAAGGGTATTAATGTCCACTAAAGTGTTAGCTGAAAAAGAATACATCAGCTGATAACCAAAGCATTGATAAGGGTGATGTTTAGCTGAAGACAAAGACAGTAGTTGCTAATTAAAACATTAGCTAAAAGACTAGGAGTTAACTGATCACCAAGCGTGAGCCCATCCGTCTGGGCTGAAAGTGAGCACTGGCTGATGAAAGTATTGGTTGAAAAACTAAGCAGTTAACACATAGCTAAGTGGTGATAGTTTTTAAGATACTAATCCAAAAGTAAGATTTCTACAACTCAATAACCAAATGACTACCAAATAATTGAAAACAGGAATTAGTCTGGGCATGGTGGCTCATGTCTGCAATCCTAGAACTTTGGGAAGCCAAGGCAGGTGGATCACTTGACTCCAGGAGTTTCAGACCAACCTGGGCAACATAAGAAAACCCTCTCTCTACCAAAAATACAAAAATTAGCTCAGTGTGTTGGTGCATGCTGGTAGTCCCACCTACTTGGGAGGGTGAGGTGGGAGGATTGCTCCTGGGAGATGGAGACTGCAGTGAGCCAAAATTGTGCCACTGCACTCCAGCCTGGGTACCAGAGCAAGACCCTGTCTCAAAAGAAAACAGGAATTCAAGCAGATATATTTGCACACTCATGTTCATCACAGTAGAAGATGCCAGTGCACACCCTTTAGAATTAAAGTGAAAAGGACTGAACTATCAATGTCAGAGTAATCAGGACTCTCAAACCTGGCTGCTATGAGAATCAGCCTGCAAGGCAGTTATAAAGTTAAACCCACCTCCCACGCAATCCAGCAATTTTACACCTAGGTGGGGAAACCAACTGGAAATGAAAAGCAGGGCCATACAAAGACCTGTGCCCAGATGTGTGTGGAAGCTTTACCCATTATGAGTATTGGAAATAGATGCTTGGTACCACAAAGAAAAACTAGCACTGAGACAAAGGATTTTTTAGCAATGCAATTTTTACTTCCTGGACTGCAGCAAACGTACTATCACTAGCCATCTCGCCATGAGAGTATAATGAACAAAGGAAAACAGACAAATGTGTTCTTTACGCGTTTGGAGTCATCCTTACTGCTTGTCTGATCTCCATTGGCTGGAGCCACACTTCACAATCTAAACTAAAACCCAATTGGCTAACAACTTAAAAGTTTTCTAAACAGATAAAAGCAATGGAGAGCTGGGACATGCCTGCGAGCACGTCCAACACAGATATCTTGGTTAAACTACAAGGACATAGAATATACTACGTGCCTGTAAGCATGGCAGTGTTAACAGCTACATAGGATAGGGCTTAACAAAGAGTTATTAGCATACTGATGACTTATCTTTAACAAGAAAGGAAACTTTAAAAAGGAATTTTTCTACTTCCCGCAATGAGCCTGACCTGGAACTGCGGGCGTGTCCCTCAGCTGGTGAATGGAGAAGCAGACAGTGGCACATCCGTGCAAAGGAACACCGCTGAGCAATGAAAAGGGACACAGCACAGACGCACGTAGCAATGCTCATGGTCCTCAGGGCTGTTCTGTGGAGGGAAAGCACCAGGCACAAAATGCACACACGGCATGATCCCACTTACCTGACGCTGCTACACGACAGGAGGCCACCAGGCATTTTGACCTGGTGTGGGCTGTGAGGTGGGGACCGTCTGCAGGGTCATGATCTGCTCCCCATCTTGGCTGAAGCATATGCATTTGTCAAAATTCCTCTGACTGGCTGGGCACCTTGGCTCACGCCTGCAATCCCAGCACTTTGGGAGGCTGAGGTGGGCAGATCACCTAAGGTCAGGAGTTCAAGACCAGCCTGACCAACATGGAGAAAACCCATCTCTACTAAAAATACAAAATTAGCCAGGCGTGGTGGCACATGCCTGTAATCCCAGCTACTAGGGAGGCTGAGGCGGGAGAATCGCTTGAACCCAGGAGGTGGAGGTTGCGGTGGGCCGAGATCACACCACTCCTTAGACCTCAGACTGTAAACTTAAAGGGGGATGCTGGGGGCTGAACTGTGCCTCCCGTCCCCTGCCCTAATTCCTATGCTGAAGCCCTAACCCCAGTACTTCAGAATAAGACTGCATTTGGAGACAGGGTCTTTAAAGAGGCGACTAAGTTAAAATGAGGTCATTAGTATGGGCCCTAATCGACTGGCGTCTTTATAAGAGGAAATGGCACAAACAGGTGCAGAGGGAAGACGGATGTGAAGATGCAGGGAGAAGGCCACTGTTTGCAAGCCAAGGAGAGGGGCTCAGAAGAAATCAGCCCTGCCAACACTCACGGAGACTTCCAGCCTCCAGAACCGAGAAAATAAACTGTTGTGGAAGCCCCAGTCCAGCCTGCAGTACTTTGTAACGGCAGCCCTAGCAACCTAATACAGGGTAATCTTCCTATATATAAATTATCCCTCTGTAAAACACAATTAAAGGAATTTTTTTTTAAGTGAGCAAGCTTAGGTGATAAGTGGATTGTGTATGGCTCTTCAGGGGTCCCATACCCAGCACGCTGCTATGCTCTCAGCAAGCCCTCCTTGAACACCCTAAATGCTAACGAAAGTCATGGCTGCTACCTAATGCATTAACTGGTCACCGGGGTGCTTCCCCCTCTTTCCAGGAGATTCTAGAGGTTTCAAACGCTCTCCAGTTTTTCTTTCTCTCTTTTTTTTTTTTTTTTTAAGATGGAACTTCACTCTTGTTGCCCAGGCTGAAGAGTAATGGTGCGATCTTGGCTCACCTAAACCTCCGCCTCCCAGGTTCAAGCAATTCTCCCACCTTGCTTCCCAAGTAGCTGGGAGTACAGGCATACGCCACCAGGCCCAGCTAATTTTATATTTTTAGTAGAGATGGGGTTTCTCCATGTTGGTCAGGCGGATCTCGAACTCCCGACCTCAGGTGATCCGCCGGCCTCGGCCTCCCAAAGCATTGGGATTACAGGCATGAGCCACTGCGCCTGGCTGCTCCTTCAGCTTAAAGCAATTCACTACATTGTAATATATAATATATAATGAAAAAAGAAAAAAGAAAGCAATTCACACTACTGCCCTACCACGATTGCCTGAGCACTGACACACACCAGGTGGGATGTGCCATGGCAGTGGGATGACAGGCCCATGAGGAGCTTATTTTCATCCTCATCTCATAAATGGGCTTTCTGAGGCTTGGAGTGGGACATGACTTGCCCAAAGTCACTCAGGGAACCAGTGGCCATTTCGATGTCCAGATGAAAGGCTTTATTCTCACAGGGGCAGGTCATGCTTCCATGGACTCCCATTCCCGGGTGATGACTCAGTCCTCCCACGGGAGGTTCCCGCACAGCCTATCTTTGTCCAGTTGGACAGGCAGGCATTCCCTTGAGGGCCACGGGGTTTCTTCTCTCCTGCCAGGAGGCTCTGGGCAGACACTGACTCCAAGGAGGCCAGGGAAGGGGAATCTCCAGAGAAAATATCTGCAGGGCTGAAGGCAACGGGGAGGTGGGCTGCATCATCATGGCCCTGCGGACGTGGAGGCCTGGGTAGTTACTGGAGGTCCAGGAGGTGTGTTCTCAGTGATGGGGGTCATGGGGAGGGTCACATTCCCAAGACCCACAGGGATGGAGCGGTGGGGGTGGCTGCAGCACTGTGATCAGGGCGGCCACACAACCTCACTGCGGCCCAGAGCATGTCACTCTGCTTATTCCATTTTGTGTCTTCTGGGCAGTCAGCTCTGACCCAGTAGGGTAGAAAGCCTGCCCGGCTCCCACAGCCCACGGAGCTTCTCATGCCTCCTGCTCTCTGCTTGAGCTTTCCTCCTCCACCAAACTGTGAGCTCCATGGGGCAGAGCCGGCATCTGCCTTCCCTCTGAGACCCCGACACCTGGCCCAGGTGGGAGCTGGACAGTGAGGCAGGGCAGACCCAGCTGCTAGAGCCCAACCTGGCTCCACTCACAGCTCACCCACCTACCAGCCGCGCAACCTCAGGCAAATCGGCACATCTCCCAGAGCCTCAGTTTTCACTTCTGCCAAATGGGGTCGCCTAGGACTGTCTTGCCTCCCTAACGGCAGAGGAAATAAGATGGTTCACGCTCCCTGGGCTCGGCACTGGGATTCCCTTCTCTCCAGATCCCACTGTAAATGCAGAAGGTGATGAGGAAAAGATAATTATAGGCCATGCCTTGGGGGTGGATGCTTGGCTGGAGAGGACAAGAGATGGCTCCAGGGAGGAGGAGATTCCATAAACGGGACTTCAAAGAGGGCAGAGATCATCATACCAAGAATCCCCACTGTGATGGTGATGGCTGGCATCTCTGGAGGGCATCCTCTGTGCTAGGCACCGTTCTAAATGTTTATGTGTTAACTCGTGTAATCCTCAGAATAACTAAAACTCTTGTGATCCCCATTTTACAGAGGAGGAGGCTGAGGCACAGAGAAGTCTGGCAGGAGTTCGCCCAGCAGGGCATCACAAGCAAAAGGGACAGCTTGGGTGAAGGCGCAGAGGCAGGAAATGGCGGGGCACCCGGAGGAGTTGGTCGTAGGTTGGTACAGCCATGGGCACCTAGGAGCCACACACCTACACTGGCGCAGGCCTGGTGGTACGACCTGCTTTAGCCAACGGGACATCGGCAAATGTGATTAAAGCAGAGGCTCAGGAAGCAGTTGCACACTGTGGCTTGCTCTGGGAAGGCTGCATCCAATGGAGGAGCCCAGGCTAGCCTGCTGGAGACATGCGGCTCAGCCAACAGCTGCTACCCCAGGCCAAGCGAGGGCAACTTAGACCATGCTGTACCAAGGTGTCTCCAGCTGTCTGGGGGAGCCTAAATGAAACCAGCAGAACTGCCCAGCTGAACCCGGACCAGATGATAAAGCTAATTTAGGGTGGTTTGAGTGCATCAGTAGACCATTGAGACAAATTTTCAAGTGTCCAGTACCTAAAGAGATCAAGGTGACCAATACTGTGCAGATGTGACAGAGCGGATAGCTGTACCCACAGTGCCCTGTCCTGGAAAGCACTGTGGGAGACGAGGCTTAAAGGAAAACTTCTGGAGTTCTAGGTTGCTGACATCAGCAGTCCCAAGAAGAGTTATCAGTAGTTCACACTTTCCTCCACATTCTCAACCCCAAAGGGGATTCTTCCCTCCCACCTCACTGCCTGCTTCCAAAGCACCCAATTAGCTTCAAAGGCCATCACCCTCCATCTAGTACCTGGCACAAAGCCAGCACATAGGAGCTGCTTTATAAACAGTTGTTGAATGATGGGGAACGCATGCAGCCTCACATACCCACCAGGTCCTCTGAGCCACTGCAGAAACACTAAATATAAAATCGAAGCTGCCTGCTGTACAGCTGGACAGGGTTTGTCCACTGCCCCCACACACCCAGAATGGATGGAGTGTTCATTTCTTCCTTACACCCAAATGCTCTTCCCTCCTCAGCGCCCTGCCCAGGTCAGACAGCATCTGAATCCCCACTTAGAATGAATGGAGTATCTGCCTCCCCGCTGAGACTGGATGGAATGTCCACCATAAGGGTAACCCTCCTCCCCTTTGGCCTGGGATTTCCTTAAATTCAAAGTGCCTGCCTAATCCATCCTGTGGCCCCAACACAGGATTTAGCCCTGAGGTCTTATAGGATAGAGCCCTGTGTTCCCCAGCAGGGCTCCCGCCTGGGTTAATCCTCCACTTCCTGATCTTTCTCATGCCTGGAGTCTGTGTGGGACAGTCAGAAAGACAGAATGACACATAGCCCACTTTCATTTTTACTAGCTTTCCTCTTTCTAGTTCCTCCCCTTCTCCCCAGCATATCTGTTGCCTGCATTTCACAGACTATGAACCCAAGGCGCAGAATGGATAATGCAGTCGAGTTCATGACAGGGGGTAGATGGTGGAGCCGGGACTTGGACCGAGGCCGGCCTGGTTGCAGCCCCAGCATTCCTGAGAACCACACCTACTGCCGCGGTGCAGGAGGGGCTTGGACCCCTGCACTGTTTGCTGGGGTCCCAGGTGAGGAATTCCCTGGAGAGGGGCCCTCTGGGAGGGGAAGACTCTGAGGCTGGACAGGGTCTCTGAGGACCACCCAAGAAGGGCTGGAGAAAATGGCTCCCGGCCCACAGGGACTCGCTGGCCTTGCAAAGAGCACTGGAGAGGGAACCATACACACCAAAGGCCAGTCTTGGCTCCACAGCCAGCCAGCCACTTTGCCGCAATTTCCTCATCCATGGGCACAATAACAGCCACCGAGACTATGGTGCCAAGTGCCCCTTAAACACGAATCCCCTGCCTCACAGATCCCCCAACCCACCTTGGTCTCTCCTTCTCCTCTCACATCTGCTCACCCCATTTCCTGGATCAAATGCCTGCCACAAATTTCTTCTTCCTTTGGCTTAACCAAGGCAAGTTGATCAAAGAACTAAATGCCTGAGCCAGGCACGGTGGCTCACACTTGTAATCCCAGCACTTTGGAGGCCAACGTGGGCAGATCACTTGAGGTTAGGGGTTCAAGTCCAGTCTGGCCAACATAGCAAAACCCTGGCTCCACCAAAAACACAAAAATTAGCTGGGTGTGGTGGTGCATGCCTGTAATTCCAGCTGTTAGGGAGGCTGAGGTAGGAGAATCACTTGAAGCTGGGAGACAGAGGTTACAGTGAGCCGAGATCATGTCACTGCACTCCAGCCTGGGTGACAGAAACTCCATCCCCCACCCCACCAAAAAAGAAAAAACTAGACCTGAGAACAAACAAGCCCCCCAGCCATGACGCCTCTGAGTGACGTGTGAGGTGGGGCCCGAAAGCAGAGATACGCAGCCGGGTCCCACCCAGCCTCACTTGGACCACCAGGGGTACAGGGGTTGGAGGACAGTCTGGGGCTCAGGGCTGCCAGCTCTGCCTGCGAGTCTCAGCTCCACTTTTTAGTCGCTGTGTGACCTTCGGAAGGTCACATTGTTGCTCCCTGCCTCCATTTCCCCATCTGTGAAATAAGTGCCTGCCAGTCTGATTATCCTCTTTTTTGCCCACCAGATGTTCTGCAGAGGGCAGGGCACCAGCACATTATGAGGCACACAGCAATTGGTATTCTTCCATCATCAGTGGGCGCCATGGGGGAAATTCACTGCCATGGACTGAAAGGACCCCCAGTCTGCATGGCTCCTAGACAACCCCACAAGGGCTATGAGTAAAGTAAAAATTTTGGAGACAGCCTTTTTTTGGCTCCCAAGAGCCTTCCCAGAGCCCCACACGCAATAGGTCCCTAATCAGTAAGTGTTTCAGCCTTGAGAATTCATTCTATTCAATTATTTACTTGAGACAGGATCTCACTCTATTGCCTAGGCTGGAGTGCAGTGGTATGACCGTGGCTTACAGCCATCTCAATCTTCTGGGCTCAATCAATCCTCCCACCTGAGCCTCCCCGGTAGCTGGGACCACAAATACACATCACCATGCCTAGCTAATTTTTTAATTTATTTTTTGTAGAGATGAGGTCTCACTATGTTGCCCAGGCTGGTCTCAAACTCTTGAGCTCAAGCAATCCACCTGCTTCAGCCTCCCAAAGTGCTGGGATTATGGGCGTGAGCCACTTTGCCCGGCTAGCCCTGGAAATTTATCTAACCAGTAGTCTTAAACATTTTTCACGGCAATATTTTTTAGCCTGACTCCTCTTTCTTCAAATGAATTCTTACAAAGCAACCTATTGGATTAAAAAATAATAAAAGGTTGCTGTCCTTAAATGAAAGTGGATCCCCAGATCCTACGTAGTCCTTCTCCTGACTCCAGCCATCCCAGACGCTGCCATGAAACAGTATGTACACCCTTATGTAAGCCCAATGGTGATCACAGCTGCCGGCAGCTATAGTGCACCTGCTGTATACCTGGCACTGCCTGAGCCTGTGGCTGCCATCCCCTCCACTTCTCAATCACAGACCTAAAATTGAGATCTTACCATCCCATTTTCTAGGTGGGAAGACTAAGGCTGAGAGAGACTAAGTAAGTTAGCTGAGGTCATCCAACATGTGTGGCATTGGTCAAGATTCACACTGAAACCTATCAGAGCCTCAAAGGCTGCTACTTCTACCGCCCTACCTGAGGCATGGGAAAACTGTGGCCTGCCTGGAGCTGGGCAGGGGGGTGCTGACCTCCTGAGGCCATACTCTTATCTGCTAAACCTGGGTCAAGACCAATGTAGCCCTGATGACTTCTGGGCTGGTCAGCTCTGGTGTGACCCTGTGAGTGCCTGAGGGGAGAATGCTCTGGGCTAGTTTTATAATCTGGACTCTGCTCTGTCACAGATTGACTTCTGGGGCAGCTCAGCCCACAGCCAAGTTCAGGGGCTCTGGGGACCGAATATTGCCATCACCTTTTCCTCTGAAATCCAGCTACAGGGCATCTGAAAGAGAGGGACCATTGAGTCTAACCCCACAATTTATAGATGGGGAAACTGAGGCACAGCCTTCCAGACAGCAGCCATTGGCCTTCCACTGGGAAATCACTCTTGCCATGTGTAGCATTAGTGACTATATCCGCCCAACAACCCCAGCACGCCAGGAAGGGGCAACACTTATTAAGCTCCAACTACTATGCCTCATATTGCATTAAGTGTGTTCTTAACTGTCATCTCCTTCACGATGCACAACTGCCCATCTAGTAAAAGGGGAAACTGAGGCTTCAAAAGGGAAGGTGACTTGCCCCATCTGCCTGACTCCAAGACTCATTTCTTAGTGCCATAGGAACCCACAGTGTGGGTGTCATGGTGTAAGGGAGAGGGAGGAGGGTAAATTTATAACTCCAGCGACACCAATTGAGAAGCCCTCCACCCCCGACCAAACAGAATGTGGGCGCCATAGCACATAGTACATGCTTACTGAATGCACAGTGGAATGGACGAACACTAGGCTCATTGGTGGTGCTCAGTGCTTGGTGCTCAGTGTTTGCTGAATGAATGAATGAATGATTCTCAATAGGGCACATTAAAAAGCTCCCAGCTACTGTCCTTAGCAGAGCAGTCTCCCCGTAATACAACATTTCCTCTTCTCCACTTTTCCATTCCTCTGGTGGGCTACTCGTCCAGCTCAGCTTCTCATGTTCGGGAGTAACTGTCTCTGCTTCTCTCGCACTCCCACCTCTCGATGCTAAGCTGTTCCATGATTCATTCCTTTAAGGGCATCTCTCTCTCAACCAAGGAATGAGCACTAACAGGCTGACTTGGTTCCACTTCAGGAGACAGGTTTATACTTTGAAAGGGGAAACCTTGAAAAAATAGAATCTGAGGGCTTGGTGTGCGGTCTGGCAGTATCCAGGACTGAGGCTCAGCCTGGAACTGGAGTTAGGGCTTAGTCGATGACCACAGTCAGGGCTGTCTGGAGCCAGGATAAGGGATTCAGCCAGGACTCAGGACTCAGTCTATACCTTGGGTTAGGATTCAGCCTGGGTTAATTTAAGTTTTTGTTTGTTTTTTTGTTTGAGATGGAGTCTTGTTCTATCATCCAGGCTGGAGGGCAGTGGTACAGTCTTGGCTCACTGCAACCTCTTCCTCCTGGGTTCAAGCAAAGCAATCCTCCCACCTCAGCCTCCCGAGTAGCTGGGACTACAGGTGCATGCCACCATACCTGGCTAATGTTTTGTTTGCTAATAGAGACGGGGTTTCACTATGTTGGACAGGCTGGTCTTGAACTCCTGACCTCAAGTGATCTGCCCACCTTGGCCCCCCAAAGTCCTGGGATTTCAGGCGTAAGCCACCACACCCGGCCAAGCCTGGGTTAATGTCTGAGGTCAGACAGAGACCAGGTTTTGCGTTCACCCCCTGAGCTAGGATGGTGGGTTAGCCATGGTGAGGGTGAGGGCTCTAGGACCACAGTCAGGCCTAAGTGTGTGCCCAGGACTAGGGTGCAGTGTGTGACCAGAATCAGGCCTCAGCCTAAACAGGGCTTCCGGAACCACTTAGTTACCTCCCAAAGGTTGGTCCCTGGAACCAACTAAATTTTCCTCTATTCCTTAAAATGTAGCTTCTTTCTAGAGAGTGCCCTCCATGTACTGCCCACACGGCCCTTGCAGCCCTGCAGGAGAGCTGCCTCAGCGCCTCTGCTGCCGGGACCCTGCCTCCCGCTTCCCGCCTGCCTGCCTCCTGGCTCCAGGGTTATTAAGGGAGGAATCTGTGGGAAGAAGAGGGTAAACAAAATCCATCACGCGGGACTGGGGCTGGCGCCTGTTCCTCCTGCGGCTCCGCGAGCTGACTCGGAAACCAACAGCGCTGAGCGGACCATGTTGACAGGAGACTTAATGAAATCCAGAGGGAGGCGTCCTGGCAGGGCCCACCTGGAAGGAGGCCCGAACTGATAATTACATTAATTCTGGTCTGTGTCCCAACAAGCACAGAAGCAAGGGCTGGGGCCAGGGCCCGTTCACCCTGGGCTCCAGGAGTCTGTCATAATTATGGGGAAAAATAAGTTTGGAACTTACGTAACCTCACTGCTTGGGCCCCGAGGGTTAGACCCATTTGGCTTTGCTTTTCTAGGAAATGCATATATAGCAAAGCTGCACTTGTGTGCCAGGATCACCTCTGTGGGTCACAGAATGTGTGAGAGCACTGGGCAGGAACTTGGTTCTTGTTCCCATTTCTCAGATGAGCCAAACTGAGGCTCAGGGAGCAAAACGGTCTTGTTTAGAGTCCCGCGACCTAAAGGCATAGGGCTAGCATCAAGCCCCATATCCCAGTTGTCCCTCCTCAAAACCACTCCGGTGTGGAGACCGTGGGCGACCGGGAGCAGGGAGATGCATTCTGCCTGAGAGAGGAAAGGAAGGGAATGATGCCCTTCTCAAATGATGCGTTGGAGTGGCCAGGCCAAGAGGAGGGAAGAATAGACCAGGCAGAGGTCACAGCAGATAGAAAAGCACAGTGGCTGGGAAGGACACAGCGTGATGGGAGGGAGGGGTCATCCCACAGGACCGAGTGCTGGTTCGAGGGCAGGACTGGAGCGAGGAGGTTGAGGCGGGGTGCAGGGAGCATTATATGTGGGGGAAGCCACAGAAAAGTCTCCCACAGCTCCTCTTATTTGAGCCTCACAAACTAGATGCTTTCATTGTTCCCATCTTACAGATGAATAAACTGAGGCTTAGGAAATTTGAGTCACTTGCCCAAAGCAACACAGCCCAGAAGTGGTATGGCTGGGATTAGAACCATGAATGTTGGGCTCAAATTGCTCCTTCAGACACCCTTCTTTCCTGCCTTGCATGCCTTTCCTGGCTTCCCAGTTTGGCTCAGCCTGGGGTGCCAGCATGAAGATGCTCCTGGCCAGAGTGGAAACCCACAGAACCTTCAGGAACAGGACAGAAGCAGGGGCACACTACATATTCAGGCCTCTGAATGGCTGTCTCTGGGCAAGGAAGCAGAGGCTCGGGGCCCTAAGACATGCAGTGGCAGGGAAAGGGGGAGTTGAGGGGAAGCTAGTTCCAGGTGTGATGAGGACGAATTGACAGAAAACAGAACAATGGACTACTTGGACAGGAAGTGAGCATCCCAGCCTCAGAGGTATGGTAGGAAGGGGACAGACGGGGAGATAGGAGGTCTACATGTCTTGGTCCCAATCAAATCTGCACATTCGAGTTTCCAGGAGCCTCACCTCTCCTGGGAAAAACCATCCCCAACCATCGGTCACTGAGGGCGGCTCCAGGAAGTGTCAAGGCCTGTCTGGGGGATCTATTGCTTTCCAGGGGCTCCTCTTCAGACCTTTCCAGCACCTTGAAAACAGCACCCAAACAGAACCTGAAGAAAAAGTCCTCACATGTGTGGGACCACTCTGTGGGGTCCTGTCTCTCCCATGAGCACAGACACAGAAGCACAGAGGAGGAGTGAGTAACCAGGCGTCACACAGCACAGTCCAGGTGGGCCTCCTGGAGAAAGGATGTGACCAGGCTTGCCCTCTGGGTGAGTCCTCTCACTTGGGTCAGAGGATCCTTGACGTTGCCCTAATCAGGAATGAGAGTGTTTGTTTTCAGCCAAATATTTCCCCCACCGCAGATGAGACTTGATGTGACTGCACATTCCAGAGTCCTGGCAGCTTGAGAAACCATGCTGTGGGTCTTGCCCAGTCCCCTTGCCTCCTCCTGGGGGGCTGGTGCATACCCCTAGGCCCTGAGGTCTGGCTGCCAGGTTGGATGAGAACGCTGTTTGGGGCAAAAGTTGTTGGCAACACCCCAACATCTCTTCTCTCCCCGTCCTTCTAGACCCCCCAGATCTCAGCCCCACAGATGCTAACCTGGCTTGTGGAGGTTTCACCAGACCCCAGGAGATGAGCATCTCAGGCAGGGGGACAGCATATATTGTGGCCCAGAGGCATGACAACGGTGTGGCCTCCCTGGAGAAGGTGTGTGTGCTCTGTGGCTGGAGTATGAGTCTCCTGCCCAGCAAGGGTGAGGGTGAGACAGAAGGGTAGGTATGGCCAGCTTGCAGAAGGCCTGGAGCTCTAAGGAGCTGCAGTCTTGGAGGAATAGGGAGCCGTGGAAGTTGAACAGGGGAGTGCCAGCATTAGAAATGTGTTCCAGGAATCTTCCTTCAGTGGACATCAGTGGCCAATGGAGTGGACAGGCAAACACGTGGGCACCAGAAGGCCAGGGAGTAGGCTGGAGCAGGCACAGCCAAAGTGGGGTGCAGAGTGGGGAACAGGCTGAGAGAAAAAGGTAGACCCAGGTCATCGGCTGCCATGAGACTGATAGATATGGATATTAGGTTTCTCATTTACAGAAGAGGAAACTGAGGCTTAAAAGAATGAGAAGCGAACTGCCCAGTTGCCTGGGGAGCAGCAGAGCTGGCATCACGGACTCCTATTCCACTGCCATTTCTCTCTACTGTATCCACATTGGTGGAGTTCACGGCCTTGACCACCTGTGGCCAGGAGGGCTGAGGTGAGTCACATTCCCCACTCAGGGCCCTCGTCAGAGGCCTGCCTTCACCCCTGGTCCTGCTCAAGGCCATGGCTCCTGCCAGAAATGCAGTAAGCCCCATTGCCCCATACAGTCCATTTCTTCTTCTCCACTCCTTGGTGATTCCTGGTGAGCTCCTACTCATCCCTTGATAGCCAACTGAAAACCACCTCCTCACGGTTGCCCTCCCAGACTACTGCAGACGGAATCAGTCTCTTCTCAGGACCCTGGGGCAGTTAGTTATTTGAGTGCCCATCACCTGGGAAGGCCTTGGGGACAAAGGGCTTGTATCATCTCTGCCTTCTCAGGACCCAGAACAGGGCCAGGTATACAGTAGATACTCAATAACTATTGATTTCAGAAAGCGAATGTATGAATGACTCGATGCTCATGCCCCAGAAGCACAGATGATCAAAGACAGGTTTTGAAGCCAGGCGGCCCCAGTTAACTCCTATCTGTCTCTGGCCAGCTGGATGGCCCTGGGGCTTCAGCTACCTGAACCTCAGTTTCCTCTTCTGTAGACTGTTGGCAACTGTCCTAAGTGTGCAGCCTGAAGAGCAAATTCAGTAACAGACATAGCCCAGCAGACCATTTGAGAGCATGATCCCCGAAGCCAGCTGGCCTGGGTTCAAATCCTGGCTCTGCCATTGACTTATTGTGTGGCTTTGGGCAAGTTACTTGACTGATCTGGGCCTCAGTTTCCCCATCTGTAAAACGGCAGATAGTAGTGCCAGTCTCATGGGGTTATTTTGAGGGTGAGATGAGGAAATGCATATAAAATGCTTACCACAGAATGTGGCAAGTAGAAAGTGCACACTCGTGTACATAAATGCCTAACACATGGTGTGCACTTGAGCAGGTGAGTCTGACTCCATCTCCTCACACCTTCCCTCCTGCAGCCCGGGAGAGCACTGCAGGGGCGCTGCGCAGAAGCGGGGTGGGGGGACTCTGATTAGCTGCCGCAGCCAAGATCCCTCTCTGCGGAAACACCAGTGGGTCAAACACTGCAGGCCCTGCCATTTTTCTAAGCAGAAACCCCACACAGACGTGGAATTAACCACCCACGTCAATATGAATGGCACTCATCTCAGAGTCTTCTGTGGAGGAGGAAAATATCCAGCAAGTCCTGCTGAGAGGGGATTTCACCGCAACAGCTACAGCCTGAGCTTGCTCTAGAAGCGCCTTTTCAATGAGCTTCTTTTAAGTCTCAAACCAAGTGTTCTCTTCCGCTTGGCAAAGTCAATATTGCTGTGAGCATGATTATTTTAGTTGCTATATTTTCTGAGCTCTAAGCACTAGGTGATTCACCCAAATTATGTGACTTAGTCCCTTTAGCCCAGTGATGAGAAAGTATCATTCCCAGTTGAAGGAGGAGGACACTGAGGCTCAGAGAAGTTGCCAACCAAGTCCAAGGTCACCCAGCATGGAAGCCGAGTCTGGATTTGAACCTATGTGGGTCGGATGCCAAAGGCAGTGCTCTGAAACGCTGGGTCTCAGCGCTGGCTACACATTGGAATCAACAGGGGAGCTTCGAGCAGTCCTGATGGCTAGGTGCAGTCCCAGAGGGGCTGATCCTGGGCTGCTCCCCAGGAGATAGCACCCAGCAGCCAGGCTGGTAGGTTGAGTCCAAGAAACAGAGACAGCATATTCAGGGAAGACACATCAAATCAGAAAGAGATAATTCACACAGCTCTGAATCTTGCCCTTCCCCAAGGATGGAGAGACCATCTGTGTCTTATGAACTGAACAAGCCCCTACCCCCACCTTGGTGACAGTTAATCAGTACAAACCCCAACCTCACCCAAATCCAAGGTCAGCACCCACTCCTCTAACACTCTGCTGCCTTGCACCGTGAGCATCCTGTGTTGTAGGTGAGGATGGTGAGGATGCCCAGGCACAGAGACATGGAAGCACCTGCCCAAGGTCACACAGCTTCGAAGCACTCAGCCTCAGGCTCCCTCAACCCCAGCCTCCTTGCAGTGGGGGGTGAAGGTGATGAGCAGGGTCATGGAGGCACAGCTGGAGAAGTGGGTGGTGTTTAGCAGAGATCACAGCAGCCCTGAGAACCTGAGACTCGGTCCTCAGGTCTCTGAGGAGGCAGATGGTAGGTTTGGGGGCCCAGAGGCAGCATCAAGTCCCTTAGCAGGGCAAGTCACAGGGGACAGGGGGCCACGTCCAGGGAAAACATGTGCAATGAGAGAGATGTAATCGTGAAGCTCTAAACATTGCCCCGCTTAAGGATGGAGTGACCATCTTGGCTGCGGTAAGCAGCTCCCCCGGGCGCCCCCATCCCTGTGCCAATTTAATCATTAAAGACCTGAACCTCAGCCAATGCAGACTCAGAATTTCTGGAAAACTCAAACAGTCAGCAAGGTCTTGGGATAGAATTTCTCCAGGAGCCCCTTCTGACCCCCTGACCATCACCTGGGCTGGAGACTCACCACATCCTCCCCATCTGTCCTGGGCACCTGCTTCCTCTTAGGGCTCGGCAGAGGCCGGGGCTTTCCCAGTTTCTCTCCCCTTATTAGCAGTGGGATCAGTGCTTCATACAGAATCTTTGGAATTTGGTTTATCCAGACTTTGACTCAGGCCCATTTATTTTGACATTCCAATGAAATGCCTCCGAGCCTGCATCTTGCCTGTAGAGTCAATCTTCTCCTTCCTCCCAAAGTTCCTCTCAAATCCAAACACCAGTCCGCATTCCCTGAGGCTGGTGGACTCCACATCCTCTAAAAGATGCTCCATGCTAATTCCAGTTCTGCCACCTCCCAGCTGAGTGGCATTGGGGTGGTTATGAACTTCTCTGAGTCTCAGTTTCCTTCTCTGTGAAATAGACCCCTAGCTCATACTCATAAACAAGCCACCAAAATTAAATGAGATAATGGCATGACGATCTTCGAGGCATGCGGGAGGCATTAGGTCATGGAAGCTTGACTGCAATAAGAGGAACTTCGACCCACCCAAGGTCCTGCAGCCTCTGGGATCTGCATTCCCTGTGGCCCACAGCTCTGACCACAAGTCATTGTTCAGTTGCCAGCGATTCATCCCAAGTGGCTGTACTATGACACGAATACCTATGCACTCCCTCCTCTCTCCACCCAGACCAAAGTACACATTGGCTTTAATAATTAATATAACGAGCCTGAGCCCTGGCCAAGAGACCCACTGGGTGCCAGCACCTCTCACACCCACCTCTAAAGCTCTCACGCTCCATCCCCACTGCCGCTGCGCTAGTCCAGACCCCCATTGCTGCTCATTTCCTCACTTTCCACCCTACCTCTCGCCCTGCCTCCAGGCTCAGACCCTCCAATGGATTCTCTGCCCAGCTGGAGCCATGGAGGTTGTTTTAAAGCACTGTTGTCATCTGGCTACCACCTTCCATGGCTCCTCATTCCCCTCATATCAGTCTCTGGAAGCCTTTTGCCACATGGCCACAGCCAACCTTTTCATCACCCCTGGCCTCTGCTATATGTTCTGCCCACCCTGCACCTCTTGCAGCTGCCCAGATGTGCCAAGCTCTCTCTTGCCTCTGAACCTCTGCATAAGCTGTTCCTTCTTTCTGCCAGATACCCTTTCCCCAATTTCCCCTGCTGACCAACTCCTGATCATCCTTCAGCTCAAGTGCCTGGGGCCTTGAGTCTTTTCTGTGTAGGTCCCCATGGGTGACGTGGGCTTCCTCACAACATGGCGGCTGGATTCCAAGCATGAGCATCCCAAGAGAATCAAGTGGAAGGCGTATTGCCTTTATGACATAGCCACTCAGCACCATCCTACCATTGTCACAGGCCTACCCAAATTCAAGGACAGAGAATATGTGGCCTCACCTCTCAGAGAGGGGTGTGAGGGTCACACCACAAGAAGAATGGGATGGGAGCTGTCGTGGGAATCTTTGGAAAATATAAAATGTCACCGAGTGGGAAGGTACATGTAAGACTATGCAAGCACTGTGGCCGGGTACATTCAGTACGAGGGCAAATGTCCCTGATCCTCACTGTCTTAACAGCTAGCGCTTTGGTAGAGAGCATGGCCCTGAATCAGTCAGGGCAGCTTAGCTATGTCAGTCCTGTCTGCAAGTTCATGAAGGATTGGGGAAGATTTCTCTCGCTAATGGGAGCATTTGCCATTTAACATGTTTTGAATTTTAAAGCTCCAAATGTTAGTGATAGTGAAAATTCCTCAGTGGTGCTGGAAAAGTGAAACAGGCCACAAATAACTCATAAGAGGTTTGGGGCAGGAAGGCCAGGGAGTTTTCCAAGTATGCCTGGCCCACGAAGGGTCACGTCCCCCAAAAAGTTATCTGGAGAAAAGGATCTGCCTGGAACCCATCCTCTCAACCACAGGAAAGGCCTGGAATATTCTGGAGGATGTTCCAATGGGATCTGGTGTGTGCACATTCCGTGCAGAGGTTGTGGAACAGAATCGTAGGGTGGGGGTGAGGGTGCCAGCGTGGGCAGAACCCAACCCTAATTTCCTCTCTTCTTGTTTTTCACCCTAGGCTCTGCCTCCTTTTTCCTCTTGCCAGTTGGAGCCAAATCATTCAGATTTCCAGATTGTGAGGAATCCTTCAGCCCCCGCGGTGTAGCCACTGACACGCTATCCAGCTGCCACAGTTGTGCGTGTTGAACTTCACCCTTAACCTTGGGCCTTGGGTGGCACCATGTGGATCTCCCCAGGGCCACCAGGAGGAGAAGCTTGCCCTGTCTCCTTGGCCAGGAGAGGTGAAGCTGTGTGATCTAGAACACGCACCCCCCGCCTCTCTGAGCCGCTCCTAGTAGCAGCCTGTGAGCTGCTTGTCTTGCTGAGTAGCTAGGAAATAACACCACAAAAGTGCCTTAGAAAGGAACTTTAAGTGGCTGTACAGTTACTACGCATCATTGGTCATAACGGTGCTCCCCTCCCAAGATGAGAGCAGAAATGGGTTCAGCAGCAGAAAGCATATGCTCTTTTGCTTCTGGGAGCCAGCAAACCTTTCACTGAGCATGTATTGAGCATCTGCTGTATATCAGGGCCTGGGCAGCACCATGGTCAGAATGAGGCGCTCGGTGTGCATGGCCCCTGCCTTTGAAGGTGCCCCATGTTGGCTGTCCCAGAAACACAGGAGCTGGGGAGGTGGCATCAAAGCAGAGATCTGAAAGATGCTAATTCTTCAGCATGTTTTAGTTGTCTGCTTTGAAGCCACCTTCCCAGCTCCTGTTTTCCATTAGAATGGAAAGGACAGGGAGATTTCCTGGTAGAGGAACTGCATATGCAAGGGCCCAGGGCCCAGGAAGCAGGGGCTTCCTGGGGAAAGACCAGCTGTCAGTTGGCTGGAGCATAGAGACTCAGCACCCACGCAGAGCTGAATGGGGATTAAATAGTAAGAGAAGAAAGAAACAAAGTGCATAGAGTGTTAGGAAGTGTTGAGAGCTACAGGGAAGCATAAAAAGAAGGGGGTAGGGATGGGGGTTGGTAGGGATGGGGTAGGTGAAGATGGGGCAGGGAAAGGGATGAGGAGGGTGTAGGGATGGAGCAGAGGTGAGGGTGCCATTTTAAATGGCAGGGAGGGCCTACCACAGTGGCTCATGGCCTGTAATCTCCGTACTTTGGGAGGCCAAAGAGGTGGATCAAGAGGTCAGGAGTTCGAGACCAGCCTGGCCAACATAGTGAAACCCCATTTCTACAAAAATTAGCAGATGTGGTGGCACATGCCTGTAGTGCCAGCTACTCGGAAGGCTGAGACAGGAGAATCGCTTGAACCCAGGAGGCAGAGGTTGCAATGAGCCGAGACTGCGCCATTGCTCTCCAGCCTGGGTGACAGTAAGACTCCATCTCAAGAAATAAATAAATAAAAATTTTAAAAAATAAATAGCAGGGAAACTGCACTGACACGAGAACTTTTGTGCAGAGGTCAAAGAAGAGGAGTGAGCCCAGTGGGTGTTTGGGGAAAGAGCATTTCCGGCAGGGGAAGCAAGAGCAAAGGCCATGGGCATGCACTCCACACCTGACAGGAGCCGGGGGCCCGTGTTGCTGGAGCAGGCGGAGTGAGCCAGCGGGAGGAAGGTGGAAGGGGAGGCCTGGGACTGTCAGGGGTCAGACCACGCAGTCCACTGTGAAGACCTGGGCTTCCATCCCAAATGACACGCCACGTCATGACATCCCAAATGGCAGCCATGGTGGCTGCTGGCCAGGGCAGGGACGAGGGTCTACCTGGGTTTAATACATCCCTCTGGGCCCTGTGAGGAGAAGCTGAATTGGTAAGGGAGGAAGGAGCAAGGGAGGAGGAAGAGACATGGTACTGGCTAGACCAGGCGGTAGCAGTGGCTGTGGGAAGAGGTGACTGGCTTCTGGATATATTTTGAAAGTAGAGCCAACAGAAACCGGAGAAAGGGAGGGGAGGGGAGGGGAGAAGGAGGGGGCAGCAGACAGTGGTGACTCCGTGGCACGCATACTTCTCTGTTCTCTTGCACTACGTGACAGACATCATTAACACAGATCTTTTTCCCACTGAGACCAGATTGGTTCTCAGAATCCTCCTCAACCCAGACCTGCAAGGTATCACTCCCACTAATCAGGATTGGATGCCCAATGAGGCGAGGAGGCAGAATACGTTCACACAGAAATGGGCGCCATCATTTGTGGGCACCCACCATGTGCCTGGCACTAACTGTTTGCTTTTCCAATTCTCTCATTTCAGTGAGAGACAAACTGTGGGACCGGCAGTGGCATCCTTATTTATCAGATGAGACCGAGGCTCTAGCACTCCACACAAAATACTCCCCAGCTAAGACGTTTAGAGCTAGGATTCAAACACAGTGGTCAATTATTCCAGTGCCAGTTCCAGACCTCCACGGGAGACCCCCTCCTCACTCTGCTCAGGCCTCACCCACCACACCTGGACCTCCTGGCCAGGGCTCCACATTCCAACAGGCTGGTAGAGGCAGGTGTGGGCAGAGCATGCCTGGAGGCTGAGAACCACACCTTCCAGCCCCAGTGCCATCCTAGGCCAGGGTGGCACAGAGGGGCATGTGCGCCTGTGCCAGGAGCCAGTGCTGGCTGGGGAGGGGACCCGCCCTGCCTGGGGGCTGCCAGCCTGCCTGCTGGCCAAGGTCCTCGCCAATGTCTTCTTTCCTCTGGCACACCCAGCAGCTCAGTGTCAAGACTTGCTAAGGAAAAGATGCAACTGGGGACATGACCCAGTCTGTGCCTGGAGATGACTCCAGCAGCCAGGAGGTGGGGCTGGTCTCTTACCCAGGTACACTCTTTCCCTGGGAGCGTCCTTCACACAGTTGAGTGGGCTGTTGATGTGTCTGTCTGTGTGGACTGTGAGGGTCACTAAATGCTTGGGACTTAGAAGCCTTCATGGCCAGGCTCCAGAGCCAGCCGGCCTGAGCTCAGGTCTAGCTCTGCCATTTACTTGCTGTGTGCCACCTCAGGCCAGTTACATTACTCCTCTGATCCTCTTTCCCAGTAAAAGGGGACTGGTAATAGCATCCACCTATAAGGCTCTGCAAGTATTGGGGCAAGGGTAATGCACATGAAATGTTTAGCACAGTAAGTGCTGAGGAAGGTTAGCCTTCATTACCATATGAGCATTCATCCGCAAGTTCTCAAGATTGACACGGACTTGAGCAAGCGTCCAGGAAATCTGTGGGGAGCACAGTGAGGGCCAAGCTCCTTGGGGTGGTAGCTGAAGGATGAGGGGGCAAAAAGACTAGAGGGGAGAGGAAGGAGGAACTGAGTTTAAGCCCCTGCCAGCCAGTGCTGTGCTGTGTGACCTTGGGCAAGTCCAGTGCCCTCTCTGGACGTCCATTTTACATTCAGGACATGCATAAAGGCCCTCCCAGCTCTGCACCTGTTTTTTGGTACCTGCTATGGCCAGGTGGAACAAATTAATTAAATTAATTTGAATTCATTTTAAAAATTAAATTAAAATAAAAAAGATTTAGAGGGGGCTTGGAACCTGTATGGCCTCCCAGTTTCTTCCTCTCAGGGGGGCTCCCTTTCCAAGGAAGGTAATTGGGTCATACTGGCAATTTGGTTTTTCCTATGCACGGCGCTCCTACCATCCCCACCAGACTGTGAGTTCCTGGGGGTGGCCATGCTTGCTCCCAGTGCTCTGTGAAGCTTGGGCTCAGGCCTCCTTAATGCCAGGCCAGCTCTTCCTCCTCCTTCCAGACTCAGCTAGGCTCCACTTCCTCCAGGAAGCCTTCCTGGACCCAGGCTGAGTTAGCTGAGTGGACCTCCTTAGGGCCTGTACCTCCCCTTCCCATGAGGGGGTCTGGTTTGGGGCCTGCCTTCCTTCCAGGTACCCAGAGCAGGAACCACACTGGCCTGGCATCTGGAGTGAGCAGGGGATGTTGCCCAGCAGATGTCTGGAATGGACAGGTCCTGAAGTGCCCACGGGAGCTTGAGAAGAAATCTGGGTAGGTTGGTCAGCCCCAGCTCAACCCCACCTGGCTGGGACCTCTGGCAAGTGACCTACCCTGCCCAGCCTCCCTCCTGCCACCTGTTGGATGGGCACTCAGTGCTGTTGTGAGGATTAAGTCAGTCAGGAGACTCTGAGCCTGGCGCAGCCCTAAAGGCAACAGACTCACCTGAGAGAGAGCTCGTCCCCTGCAGATGCTGTCCTGGCCTGCCACCTGGCTCGGGAGTTCACCTCGGCTCCCCTCCACCACTTGCTGACCTTTTAGCAAACAGCAAGCACGTCCCTGGCTCTGAACTCTCCCAGGTAACAGCAGCTACAGAAAATGTGAGAACTGTGCCCTGTCTTTATTATATTTGTTTTCATGGTACCTTCTGTTTATAGCAGCTTCTACTCAGATATGACGTGGTACTTCCTTCTTTAAATGCCTATAGTCCCAGCAACTCCAGAGGCTGAGGCAGGAAGATGGCTTCAGCCCAGGAAGTTGAGGCTACAATGAGCTGAGATTGTGCCACTGCACTCCAGCCGGGGCGACATAGCAAGCCTGTTTCTAAAAAGATAAATGAACAGGCCAGGTGCAGTGGCTCATGTCTGGAATCCCAGTGCTTTAAGAGGCGAAAGCAGGAGGATTGCTTGAGCCCAGGAGGTCAAAGTTACAGTGAACTACGATTGCACCACAGCACTCCAGCCTGGATGACAGAGCAAGACCCTGTGGCTAAAATTAAATAAGCAAATAAATCAGCGGACCTAGGCAATAGCAGCAGGTAGCAGAAGAGCTATGCACAAGGGCCCTGAGACCAAGTGAGCCAGGTTCAAATCCCAGCTCTGCCTCTGCATTGCGATGTGCCCTCAGGCGGGTCTCCTTGCCTCAGTTTCCCCACCTGTACAGTGTCAGGTTAGCAGCAGGACCCCTGTCGGTCTGAGGGCTGTTTTGAAAGTTGATGTGTGCTAAATTCCTAGAGCTGGGCTTAGGGCACAGTCAGGGCTCCCTACTGTGAAGACAAAGTGAGCTGACGTAAGTGAGCCTGGTGACCTACAGACACCACAGCCTACGAAACGCAGGCCCAGTCCACCCGCTCCACCTGCCCTGCCCCAGGAGGCCTGCTGCTACCTGCCTGCCTCCCTGGCAAGCCCCCGGCAGCACTGCCGTAATCCCCAGGCTGGTAAACACATGATTAGGTTTCTCAGCCTTTGTCCTGTTACTCAGAGCAGTTCTCAGGCCCCGAGCACTCCTCCCACCAGCACCTCCCCATACCCTGACTCCCAAAGCCCTAGGCCCCAGGCCCAACTCAGCCCCTAGTCTGTGCCTCAGTTTCCTCATCTGTGAAATGAGCTCCTGGGGAGCTGCCCAGCACCTCTCCAGAGCACCTTCATTCATTCTGCCTCCACAGTGGCCAGTGCACGGCTCCCAGGCCCCCTGTCTGAGCAGCTCCTCCCCTGCTCGAAGCCTCCAATGGCTCCTCACTGCCCTCAGCCACTCCCCCTGCTGCCTCAGCTAGTGTCCCGGCCAGGCCTCGTGACAAGTGATTCCCCATAAGTCCCTCATGTTCTTCCGGTTTGGCCTGAAGCCCAGAGGCCTCTTAGGCCAGCCCCACCCCACCACCTGCTGAAATCTTATTTGTACCTCAAAGTCTCAGGCATGCCACCCTCCTGGACAGAGCTGGAGACCTGGGATCAGCCAGGCCTGCGTTTATATCACTGCCTGCTACTCACTTGCTGCCTGGTCTAGGCTAAGTTGCCTTGCCTCTCTCAGCCTCAGTTTCCCAATCTGCAAAACAGGTTCCTACAGGAGGTTAAGGATGATGTAATTTATTGGATGGTTCCAATGCTCTAGACATGCCGCCAGGCACGCTACCGGCAGGAGTTCATTTTCTCTTCCCAACTGTTCTGTGACGTGGGGCACAACCAGCATTCAGAAGCAATGGCATCATGTATACTCATTCATCTAATCCTCAAAGCAACGCCATAGGAGAGGGACTGGGATTACCCCCACTTTATATATGGGGAAACTGAGGCACAAGATGGTGACGTGAGCAGCCTGAGGCCGCACCCTAATACATGACAGGGCTGGGATTCACTACAGGCAGCCCTGCCCCTGGACCCTTGCACTCAGCCACTGTGTGACAGGATCTCTGAACGTCCCCATTTTTGATGGCGGAGCTGAGATCCAGAGGGAAAAATGACTTGTCCAAGTCTGCACAGCTGGGACTCAGCAGAGCCCAACACACAGCAAGCGCTCTGGAAACACTTTCCCAATCCTACATCTCAGACCTGGGGAATCTGGGTGGTTCCTAGCTGACACTGCCCCTCCATTCCCCTTTCCTTACCCCAGGGGTCCTAGCAGGTCCAAGCTGGACATGGTGGGCAGGGAGGAGCGCCTGGTAGGCTGACATTGCTTCAGCTGCTGCCTCCAGCTGCCCCGGCTTGGGGCCCTGTGCCTGCACTCGGGACAGGGTTGCTGGGCTCCCTGGTCCTCCCCACCCCACATTCCAATCTATCTATCCCCACCCCCATGTCTACCTGTGTGCATTTGCTTCTGTTCTCTTCACTTTTGCCCCTATCTGACTCCCAGCCTCCTCTCTCTCTCTCTCTCTCTCTGTCTCCCTCTCTCTTCTACACTATTCCCTATCTCTGCCTGCTTTCTCTGTGGGGTACCCACTCTCTGACTGAGTTCCTCTCTGTCACTCTCTCTCGTCATCTCTGAGGTATGGGACACGTGTCCATGGCTCTTTACCGCAGACATTTGACGCTCTCAAAGGTGAGAACGTTCAGCTGCAAATGCCTCAGAGACCACCTTGTTCCACCAATGGCCAGTCAAGGCCAGACGCACCTGAGATCACTCGACAGGTGAGAGAGGGTAAGAAATTCCCCCACCCCACGGATTCAGCCAAGGCGTGCCGAGCACGGGGCCCCCAGGCTCTGAAGCCCCTCCTCCTTCTACCCAGCTCCCAGACTACTGGGGCCTCCACACAGCAGCCCACCCAAGGCTGGCAGGCGAGGGCCAAGGGCTCTGCCTGGTGAAGAATAAACTCCGTGGAAGTTTCAGAGCAGAAGAGAACACCTGGGTGGCTCTGGGAGAGGTTGTAAGGGAGGTAGATACAATACATGTGCCCCAGTTCCTCCACCTGTCTCTCTGCATCCATGATCTCTCCATCCTTTGAAGGACCATGTCCGGGCAGGACAATGGGGCCGTTTTCAGGGCCCTCTGGAAGTGGCCTGCCTGCTGGCATTGACAAGCACCAGCTTTGGGGACGTGTTACCCTCCTGCCCTTGGTCACAATCAACTTCTCACTGGGCCCTCTCCCCACCCCAAAACCCAACCTTTCTATGGAGTCCTCCAGGCTCAGCTCAAGAGCCTTTCTTTAGGAAGGTTCTGTGCACCCCACCCACAGCTCTAAGGCCCCCATCCATTTCCCCTTCCTGGCTGCCTTGCTGGTTGTCTCTCTAGGCTCCTCTGCCTCTCCTCTGTCTCTCTCTGTCTCTCTCTCTCTCTCTCTCTCTCTCTCTCCCTGTCTCTCTCCCTTTGCCACCTGCCCCCACATCCCCACACCCTGCCACTTACCGGCTCCCCTTCCCTTGCTGTCGGCATTCACTCCAGAGTCATGTGACATACTGCCCATCCTGCCCCTAAACTGTTCCCTGACCTCAATGCCAGCCCCTCTGCAGGACACTGCCCTCTCCACGTCCCATGGAATCCCACACCCCCATGCAAGGGGTCCATACTGGACAGAAGAAAATGCCTGGGCTCAGACAGAGCAAGCAACTTGCCTGAGGTCACACAGCCTAAGTGGTGGCAACAGCAAGGTCAACAGCCAAACTGTCCAACCCAATTCCCAGGCTCTTGTATAGACCTGCCGTCTCTCCAGCTGGGGTGGGGGCTCTGTTCAGCCCAATCACCTCACATGGGGTCTTTCTGAAACAGATAAACCACAGGGGTGGGATGGGGTCTCGACACTCAGCGCCACCCCAAGGAGGCTTCCCAGCAGGGCCTGGGCGGCCTGAGCCCTGAGCCGTTTCTGAGGGTGACCTGGATTGGCTCTTCCTGCTGGGTCTGTGTTTGTGTCAAGCTGGTGCCTGAGGGACGTGAGGGTGGGCAGGCTCCCCTGGCACAGCTGCCCCTGCCAGGATGGGCGGGGCCTGTACAGGCGCCAAGGGTTGATGATCTTTGCAGGGTGGGCAGCCAGGGTAGGCTTTGGAAATTCTGGGAGAAGCAGCTGCCTCTCCCCAAGGAGTGAGAGGGAGGAGGTGGGGAGAGGAGGGTGGCAGAGACAGCAGGAGGAGGGGTTTTCCTCAGGCTGTCCTTGCAGTGACGTGCCTGCATGTCTGGGGCATGAGCTGACTGCCCAACTATGTCCATGGCCACCTACCAGGGCCCACCCACCGTGGGGACAGGGCCAGCAACCAGCGGCTCCAGGCTCCAAGATGCTCATCAGTGGCTTTGTAGGTTTCTTTCTGCCTGGGGACCCAGGAGGAAAGACACAGCCCCGCTTCCTATGGCCAGGTGAGGGTCTAGGCACCTCCCAAAGCACATCCACAGGGGAGGAAAGAGAGATGCGGAGGAAGCAGAGCAGCCTAGGGTCACACAGCCAGTACCCACTCTGTGATGAGAGCTCGTCTGCTGCCCCATTCTAGCCCCTAATTCTCAGTCACTCTCAGCCCTCCAGAGCCCTGTGTAGCACTTGCCCCTAACAGATGTCCAGTGCATGCTTGCTGAATGAGCGAATTAATGAAAACAGACAAAGCTGGGATAGAGGCACCTCGATGCCCTGAACAAGGTTCCCGACTTCCTCTGGGCAGGTACAGCAATGATCCCCGTGTTAGCAGTCAGGAAACTGAGGCTGAGAGTGGCATCCTGGAGCAGGACAGTGGGCCCAACCTCAGGGACCTCAGGAGGTGGCCTGCCTGCTGGCGTCAACAAGCACCAGCTTGGGGGACAAGCACCAGCTCAGGACTCTCCTATCGACGCCCCGGCAGGAGGTGTCTTACGGAGCCAGCATCCGCCCTGTGGCCTGCATCTCGTGTCCCTAAGCTACCTCTAGGGTGAAATGAAGCCACGGATGGATTTGGGGCTGGGAGTGGTTTCCGACCACTGGGCTACCTGCCCAGTAGATGCCAGGTCAAGCCCCCTTCCTGGACACCCCCTGGGGAGTGAGGTGGCCCCAGGACTAGGCCAGCTGAATGTTTCTTCCCCTTCCTGATCACACCATTGAATATAAAGGAGTCTGGGAACCACGTCTTTGGAGCTCAATAGTTTTTTATGCCCTCGAGAAGCTGGCTGACTCCCCACAAAGAGGCTCCTTAACCTCTCTGAGCCCCAGTTTTCCCACCTATAACACAGGACCTCAAATCATGCCACCTGGATCAGAGGGAGTCAAACACAGGAACAATAAAAGGGGTTGCAGCCTTGCGTGAAGTACTATACAGCAGTGAAAAGGCACGAATGGCAGCTGCACATGCCAGCACAATGAGCCTTAGAAACACGGTGGAAGGAGAAAAGGCAAGTTCCAGAAGAAACATTCAGTATGATCCACTTTACATGAAGATTTTAAAAACACACATTTGGTATACACTATTTGTCAATATACACACATGTATTAACAGTAAAAGAATAAAAATATACTTTGAACAAGAAGCATCAAATTCAAAACAGTGGTTAGCTTTGGTGAAGACATGGAGGCGTAGATAGGTATATGTTTATGTTTATGTTTTTGTTTTTGTTTTGAGACAGAGTCTCACTCTATCACCCAGGCTGGAGTACAGTGGTACAATCTCAACTCACTGCGACCTCCATCTCCTGGGTTCAAGCGATACTCACACCTCAGCCTCCCAAGCAGCTGGGATTACAGGTGCCCACCATCACACCTGGCTAATTTTTGTATTTTTAGTAGAGACGGGGTTTTCAACATGTTGGCCGGCTGGTCTCAAACTCCTGACCTCAGGTGATCCGCCCACCTTGGCCTCCCAGAGTGCTGGGATTATAGGCGTGAGCCACCGCACCCAGCCTGGCAGGTGTATCCTCAGCCAATCCAAAATACAGGTTCATTACAATTTGGCCTCCTCAGCATTAGCAGTCCTCCTCTCTCTCGCTGTCCAGGTGAGAGAGAGTAAGCGGTGTTTTAGGGTGTATTTTGACAGGACTTGCTTTGGGGTTGCATGTGCCCCCAGGCAACTACTTAACCTTGCCAAGCCTCAGTTTCCTCATCTGTGAAATGGGGAAACAACCCCTGCATGGAGTATTGAGAGGATTCAAGGCAGCCGTGCACATAAAGCCCTCCACGTAGCGCCTGGTACACTAAGACACTCCTTCAGCAGTGGAAACAACTTTGCTCATGACTAACTTTTGAGGTGGAGTGGGAGTAGGGTTCTGTGTGGTGAGCCTGAGACTTGGGGCCCCAGAGCTTATTAGCCCACTAGGAGGCCAGGCCCCTGTAGCTCCCCCCGTGGAGGGAGGTCAGGCCCAAAGACACTTCACTCCATAGCAATCCCTGCAAATCCCTTCCCGTGAAACTCACAGGCCCCACTAATCAGTCACATGGCTGACCTTGAGCACAGAGGCTGATCCACACATGGGTCCACCCACCTCCTCCCGCTGCTGTGCAAGCCCTGGCCTGGGGTGTCCACTGCCCAGGGAGAAGAGAGGCCCAGCCAGCACCAGAAGCCTGGCACGTTTCTGGGAGCTGGGCTGAGAGCTGCCACACCTGCATCTGGACTCTGGGTGCCCATTTACAAGGCCTGAGAATAGACCTGGCCCTGGGTTGGCCTGGCTCTGTGACCTAGACCGGTGCTTTGAGCTCTGAGCCTTGTTTCCTCATCTGCTAAATGAGTGTATGATGGGCCCGCAGCAGTAAGATGATGCGTGGAAACTGCTTGGCTGGATGAAGCTTCCTTTTCGTTGGTGTTTATCTCAAGGTCATCTCTAGGCTCTCTCCCAGACTCAGCATCATCACTTTAACCCAATGAGGTCAGAGCCCCAACCCCCATATGACACTGTCCCCTACTTGCCTAAATTCTCCTGGACGTCAAAACCAGCTCAAATGCCACCTCCTCCTGGACCTTCCCTGGTTTCTGCAGGGTAGGGAGCTTTCTCTGCCCTCCGAGGTCCTGCTGCCCTTCAGCCCAGCTCTCCTGGCACCTCTGGCTGTGAATTTGAGACTCAACTGTGTGCAGTACTCTTGCTAAAGAGGCTCCTTCAGGCTTTGGTGGCTGCATTCATCCTTGTGCCGTGCACAGGGCTCTGTTCACTGAATGAATCCTTTGCCATGGATAGAGTTCTGGGCTTAACTGGAAACACCACGAGGCCAGGCCTGCTTGCTTCATCCCTGTATGCCCAAGGCCTAGCATGGTGCCTGGCACACAGGGTGCCTGGGGAATGGACAGGGAAACTAGCGGGCTAGTAAGGCTCTTTCCTGTTCATTGCCATCTGATGCCCATATGCCTGCAAGCTGGTCCTGGGTAGTCTCACCTCCTGAGAGCCACACCCTGTGTGGCCCCCTCCCACACTGAAGGGAGCTGACCTGTGTGACCCATAGGATATTGCAGAATTGATGGTGTGTGACTTCCGAGATTAAGTCATATAGGCATTGCAGCTTCTGCCCCACTCTCTGGAACCACTTCCTTCAGGGGAAGCCACGGGTCTAGTACCCTGTACAGAGGAACTGAGTCCGTCCACCAACAGCCAGCACTGATTCCCTGTTTTGTGAGTGAGGTGCCTGGAGAGTTGAGCCTCCAGCCCAGGCAAGCCTTCTGATGAGAACAGCCCCCTGCTGACACCTTGACAGTGACCCATGACAGTGACCGTCCTCACACTGCCAGGCAGAAGCACCCAACTAAGCCACTCCCAAATTACTGGCCACAGAATATAACAGAGAGTTGTAGTTTTGAGTCTTTCTGTTTGAGGCAATTTGTTACACAGTGATGGGTAACTGATATGGACAACCTGAGCTCCAACCATGTCCCTTGGGACCAGTGGGATTTCAGGCAGAGGCTGCCCCAGGTTGCCAGAAGATGGCCGGCCAAGTGCAAATCACACACAGGGCCGAGGAGGCCTGATCTTCACTTCCCAGGCACAGGTGGGGAGGTGTGAGCCTGAGTCCTGGGCAGGGGGAGAGAGTGCTCTGTCCCAGCCCCAAGCTGGGAACTTTGTGTTCCCAAGAGGCAGGCATTGTTTGTCACTCTGGAGTGATGCGCATGTGCTCCCTGAAGGCAGAGGAGAGACACTGGGCCTCCTGGGTGATTCACAGTGTTCAGGAAGGAAGGGCTGAGTGCGTTCCTAATCAGAAGCTGCTGCAGTCCTGCCTGGGAACCAGTGGTTCTGTTTCTGCATTGCAGCTTCAAACCCGATAAGCCAAGGCTTCCCCAAAAGCAAGAACACCCAAGTAGGACCAGTACATCTTCTCTGCCAGACCCCAGGCTGGGGACAGCACACGAAGATGAACCGGCCATGATCTTCATCCTCTGGAAGCTCAGCTCAGGCCAACTAACATTGATTGATCACCTTCTGTATGTGGGTGCTAGGGGTAGCACCACACTACTCAGAAGTACTTAGAACCCAGCACTTCTCCACTGGGCACCGTCATCGCCTGCTGGGACTGGTGCAGTAGCCTCCTCACAGGACTCCCTGCTTCTGTCCTCGCCCCAAGCCTTACAATCCATTCTGCAAATGGAGCTCAGCAGGGTCTCTGCAAATGATAAATCAGGTCACGTCTCGGCTACTCGAAATCCTCCACTCACCCTGGCGTAAAAATGAAAACTTACCTTCAGAGTGGAGAGATCTGGGGAGTCGCCACCTGACCAATCTGAAATCACTGGGACCACCTGATATTTTGGGCCTCCTCGTGGCATGAGATATAAGGAAGACAGCCCCACTTGGGCTCAACTTATTCAAGGCATTTCTCTTTATTAGGGAGGCGGAACCCTTTAAATGTCCCTGTAAGGAAACCATCAGATACCACAACTGTCCTGGACTCTTCATAAGAGTCACAATTGCCAAACACACCCCAAATGGCCCTCAGTGGGAGAATTGGTAAACTGTGGATTCTCCACACTGTGCCTACATTTCAGCTCAAAAGGCTACAGGATGCACGTGTAATGTGAAGCATTCACTTTGTGCTGAGCAAAAGAGGCCTTGGACACAGCGTACACACTGCATGTTCCATTTCCATGAAGTTCTAGGACAGCCTAAGCCAATCTGTGCTGATAGAAGTGAGCATCTGTGGGTGCCTCACGCGGGGGCAGGGATTGCCTGGCAGGAGCCAGAGGGACCTTCCGGGAGGCTTGAATGTTCTGTGTCTTCATCTGGGAGATTACACATGTACAAGTTCCCAAGCTGCACATTTAAGACTTGTTTCCTATATGTCTGGCACATCTCAATATTTTAAAAAAATAATCAGATAAATAAGCGAGAAGAGAGATCCAAGATGGCTGATCACTAGCAGCTCGGGATTGTAGCTCCCACTGAAAGAGCAGAGAACGAGAGGACGCCACACTTTCAGATCAATTTTTGTTGTTCACGCACCAGGAGATTCCCAGCGGAGGAGCCCCACGTGTTGCCAGAGTGACTCTTGTGGCCGGCGAGGCGGTTTTGCCGCTGCCTTGGTGCGGCGGTTCTTGGTGCAGAGTCAGAAAAGCACCATCAATCTTAACGCCGCTGTTTTGGCCGGCACAGTGGGTTGCTCAGATTCTAGCACCGGGAATCAACAAGTTGGACGTCCATTCAGAAACCCAACTATAAAGACGATAATTATAAAGACCACAGATGGATAAAGCTATAAAGAAGGGAAGAAAACAGCCTAAAAAGGCTGAGAATACCCAAAATCAGAACGCCTCTCCCTCTACAGGGGATCACAGTTCCTCATCAGCAACAGAACAAGGCCTGATGGAGAAAGACTGTGTTCCATTAGCAGAAGCAGACTTTAAAAAGTGGATGAAAAGAAACTTCTGAGAATTAAAAGAACTTGTTCTAACCCAATGCAAAGAAACTAAGAACTTTGAAAAAAGGTTTGACGAACACACAATTTAGAGAGGAATATAAGTGAATTAATGGAGCTGAAAAATACAACACGAGAACTTCGCGAACTATGCACAAGTTTTAACAGCCAAATCGATCAAGCAGAAGAAAAGATACTAGAGGTCGAAGACCAACTTCATGAAATAAAACAAAAAGACAAGATTAGAGAAAAAAGGATAAAAAAGAACGAGCAAAGTCTCCAAGAAATATGGGGCTATGTGAAAAGACCTAATCTACGTTTGATAGGTGTACCTGAGTGTGACGAAGAGAATCAATCCAAGCTGGAAAATACGCTTCAGGATATTATTCAGGAAAACTTTCCCAACCTAGCAAGGCTGGACAATATTCAACTCCAGGTAATACAGAGAACACCACAAAGATATTCCTCAAGAAGACCAACCTCAAGGCGCATAATCGCCAGATTCACCAGGGTTGAAATGAAAGAGAAAATACTGAGGGCAGCCAGAGAGAAAGGTCAGGTTACCCATAAAGGGAAGCCCCTCAGACTCACAGCAGATCTCTCAGCAGAAACCCTACAAGACAGAAGAGAGTGGGGGCCAATATTCAACATCCTTAAAGAAAAGAACTTTCAACCCAGAATTTTACCTCCAGCCAACTAAGCTTCATAAGCGAAGGAAAAATAAAATCTTTTGTGAACAAGCAAGCACTCAGAGATTTCATCACCACCAGGCCTGCTTTACAAGAGCTTCTGAAAGAATCACTACACATAGAAAGGAACAACCAGTATCAGCCTTTCTAAAAAATGCCAAAAAATAAAGAACATCAACATAATTAAGAAATTGCATCAATTAATGGGCAAAACAGCCAGCCAACATTAAATGACAGCATCAAACTCATATATATTGTTATATATATTGTTATTAATTCCAAATTTAAATCGACTAAATCCCCCAATCCAAAGACACAGACAGGCAAAAAAAGCCAAGACCCATTGGTATGCTACATCCAGATCCATCTTACATGCAAGGATACACAAAGACTCAAAACAAAGGGATGGAGAAAAATTTACCAACCAAATGGAGAGCAAAAATAAATAAACAGAAAGCAGGAGTTGCAATTTTTTCTGATAAAACAGACTTCCAAGCAACAAAGATCAAAAGAAGCAAAGAAGGATATTACATAAAGATAAAAGGATCAATGTAACAGGAAGAGCTAAAGATCTTAATATATATGCACCCAATACAGGAATACCCAGATATATAAGACTTATAAAGAGACTTGGACTCCCACACAATAATAGTGGGAGACTTACAGATCAATGAGACAGAAAGTTAACATCGATATTCAGGACTTGAACTCAGATCCGGAACAAGTAGACTTAATGAACATTCATAGAACTCTCCACTTTAAATACACAAAATATACATTCTTATCAGTACTATATCACACGTATTTATAGGTTTAAATGAAATATTGGTTGGCTACTTGTTAATTATTTTCTTCCCTCATTTTATTTTATTTTATTTTATTTTTAATGTCTTTATTATTAAACATAATTACAGGCATACCCATTTTTAGACTGCATTTTAGCCCGGGCAATAAAGCAACACCTCTGTTCTCTGTCCCTCTTCCTCTTCTTCTTTCTTCCTTTCCTTTATTCTTTTTTTTTTTATTCTTTTTCTTTCTTTCTCTCTTTCTTCCTCAAAAATAAAATAAATAAATAAATAAGCTGTTTTGTTTTGTTTTGTTTTGTTTTTTGAGACTGAGTCTCGCTCTGTCACCCAGGCTGGTGCGATCTTGGCTCACTGCAACCTCTGCCTCCTTGGTTCAAGCAATTCTCCTGTCTCAGCCTCCTGAGTAGCTGGAATTACAGGCGCACACCACTACACCCAGCTAATTTTTGTATTTTTAGTAGAGACAGAGTTTCACCATGTTGGTCCGGCTGGTCTCAAACTCCTGACCTTGCAATTTGCCCGCTTTCACCTCCCAAAGTGCTCAGATTACAGGTGTGAGCCACCATGCCCAGCCATAAATAAGCTTTTTAAAAAGTCTATGTGAGGGCTAGGTGCAGTGATTCATTGGAGGCTGAGGCAGGAAGATCACCTGAGCCCAGTGAGACAGGGATCTTGCTCTGTTGCCCAGGCTGGAACGCAGTGGCACAGTCTCAGCTCACTGCAGCCTCCACCTCCTGGGCTCGGTGATCCTCACACCTCAGCCTCTCGAGTATCTGAGACTACAGGCATGTACCACCATTCCCAGCTAATTTCTGTATTTTTTGTAGAGATGTGGTTTCGTCATGTTGCCCAGGCTGGTCTTGAACTCCTGGACTCAGTGATCCACCTGCCTCTGCCTCTCAAAGTGCTGGGATTATAGGCATGAGCCACTTCACCTGTCCTACAAAAAATTTAAAAACAAAAAATTGGCAGGGTGTGATTACCCCTGTAATCCCAGCACTCTGAGAAGACAAGGCGGGCGGATCACCTGAGGTCAAGAGTTTGAGACCAGTCTGGCCAACATGGTGAAACCCTGTCTCTACTAAAAATACAAAAATTAGCTGGGTGTGGTGGCAGGCACCTGTAATCCTAGCTACTCGGGAGGCTGAGACTGGAGAATTGCTTGAACCCCGAAGGCAGAGGTTGCAGTGGGCCAAGATCACGCTACTACACTCCAGCCTGAGTGTACAGAGTGAGATTTAGTCTCAAAAAAAAAAAAAAAAATTACCCAAGCATGATGGTGCACACCCGTAGCCCCAGCTTCCTAGGAGGCTAAGGCGGGAGGATTGCTTGAGTCTAAGAATGCCTGCAGTGAGCTGTGATCACAGCACTGCACTCCAGCCTGGGCGACAGAGTGAGACCCTGTATCAAAATAAAATAAAATAAATAAAAAGTCAATGTCAAGGATAATGGGTGGGAGACTGTCTGAGTTTAAAAAGGTTTAAAGCGGCATAGCAATCAAGTGCAACATGTAAATTTTCACTAGGTCCTAGGAAAGAAATAAAGGGAGGGAACAAGGGAGCAAAGAAGGAAGAAGGAAGTAAAGAAGGGAGGAGGAAGGGAGGGAGTGGGGAGGAGAAAAGAAGGAAAGAAGGAAGGAAGGAGGGAAGGAAGGAAATCCATCAGCTAAACCAGGAATGTGAAACATTTTAGGATCTGAATACGGGTTGAGTATTAGGGAGGTATTTGAATTTGATTTTCTTTGGTAATAACGGTATTGTGTTTATGTGGAGGAATACCCTCTCTCTTAAAAGACACATGAACACTATGTAGACATAGGAGGCATGAAGTCTGCAAGTTACCTTCCAATGACTAGGCAAAAAAAGAGCAATGCATCAGAATATGAACAGTGGTGGAACCTAGGTTGGATATATATGAGCGCTTATTCTGTAGCCTTTCAATTTTTCTATATTTTAGGACATTTTTATTAAAAAAGAGTTGAAGTTACAATGAATAAAATCTAAGGTCCTGGCTATGGCCTGTGAGGCTATGTCATCCAGCCCCTGCCTCCTCTGATCTCAGCCCCTTCAATCCCCCCGTTGTTCTCCCTGCCCCCACCCTCCCACCCACACACAGGTACACAGGCACGCATGCACATAATATTCTCACCGGTCAACCCTGGAGCTGGAGAAGTGGGGAAATGGCTGCCTCCCCTGCACAAAGAGGAATCTCTCTTTTTTCCAGCTGAGAAATCTTTCCAAAAAGGCCCCACGCTTTCCAAAAAGGTCCCACGCAGACTTTCCCTTACATCTAGGCTCCCAGAACCTAGTCACATGCCCACCACAGGCCTGTTGCTGGCCACAGAGAATGGGATGACTGGTACTGCAGAACCAATACAGATAGGTCCCCTGTGGTGGGACCTATTGCCCCCTCCCCCTAAATCAGAGTTCTCTTGGCCAGGAGGAAAGGGGGCAGCCACTGGTTAGACAAGGCCAGGGGTGGCCATCGTGCATTTCTGGAACTTGGAGACGGTGAGGCTGTTTTGCATTTGGACCTTCTAGCAGGTCTGGGGAACAGCTGGTGGCCTCAAACCCCATTCTCCAGATGGGGCAATGGAGAATCAGAGGGATAGAATGACTTCCCACTCCTGGCTGGTCCAAGCCCTAAACCTCTGTAAGAGGAAAGGCTGCAAGGTCAGGATGGGCAGAACGTGGTGTGTGAGAGGTTCCGCTGGGTGGGGAGATGCAGCGAGGCTTCACTGAGGTGGGTGGCGCTCGGTGCTTGGAGCGTGGAGCGAATTTCAGTGGAGGCTGGAGAAAATGTCAGGTGGGGCACAGAGGGAGCAAGGACGAGGAGGGCAGAGCACCAGGCACATGTGGGCAAGAAGAAGGAGCTGGGAAGGAGGGTGGGGCCAGATCTGAAGGCCACCGGAGTGCTGGAGGAGAGACTGTTCTTTGTTCCACAGGCAGTGAGGAGCTGCTGAAGATGCTAGGGGTAAGGGCAGAAGCATCTCAGAGAAGCTGAGAGTAGCAGAGGAGCAAGATGGAGAGCAGGAGACCGTGGAGGAGGCTGGTGCAGGGCTGCGGACACAGGGGAGACTCAGACACAGCTCAGAAGGCTGGGGCTTATGGGGCCATTTCTTTTGACAGAAGCCACCACAGGAAGGAAGTCCATTTTGTCCCTGGCAATGCATGTCAGCACCTCATACTCAGGTGGTAAGTTCTGCCTACGCTAAATCGAACACACAATTTCTCAGTCTGATTCCCACGCCACTGGGCCAGCATCCATTGAATGCAGTAAGTAGGTGAAAGCCAAGTTGTGGACAGGCTAACAGTCTGGTCCTGGTGGACTTGGGAGCCAGAACACCCCTGCTGCACCCCGCCAGTTCCATCCTGATGAACTGTGTCCTCGGCCCCTGGAGCCTGTTCCCTGTCTGTGCAACTGGGACCTGAGCAGTCACAGTGGCAGTCCACACATGCGAGGCCTGCTCCGGGCTCTTTCCCTGCACTGCCCCAGGTGGACCCCCATGGCCCCATGGCTGGGGACGTGGAGACGCATTTTACAGAGCAAGGGTGGTGCCTGAACTTACAGGGCTGTCCTCAGGGTGACAGGCATCAACAGGCAGCAAGCAGAGCTTCGCTGTGAACATTGCCCTGGTCAGGGGATGCAGAAAGTCCCCTCAGAGCCTGAAGAAACAGCCATGGGAATCTTCAGGAAAGACCCTGGGAGGTAGAGAGGGGGTGGAGGATGATGGAGCGGAGAGGTGGGAGACAGCCCTGTGAGCTGCCAGCATGAGGCAGAGGTTGTGCAGGGGGCCGTGAGGACAGCACTGCGGGAAGAGGGGACAGCCTTCTCCCTGGCTCCAGGCTCTGGGGTGGCAATGCCAGTGCTGCTGCTGTGCCTGGGAAGGACCGCGCTGATGGGCCCCTCCTCCCCTCCCCTCCACTCACCTGTGTGTGGTCTTGGGCAAGTCCCCCACGCCCACTGAGCCGTAGCATTCCTGAGAGAGGGGTCAGCCTGGCTCAGCTCTGAGGTCAGCTCCACCCCAACCCAAGGCAATGACTGAGTTTTCCAGGATCCCAGCTCTTCCGGGCCAGGGCTGGAATCATCCATGGCACATTCTATGCTCATACTTGCTTTTCCCACAAGATTCCAGGGAGCCACTGGGAGGGCAGCTGGTGCCTGTTCAAAGCAGCAAGCTGTTCCTAGCCACTAGCCCGGGGCCTGAGAGCCCACCCCTCAACCTTTGCGGAGGTCATGCCCGAAAGGGCTGGAGGAAGGGAGAGCCCCAAGGAACAGGTGCTGAGCCCTGCGAGGTGGGGCCCTGTCCAGCACATCATTTCACAGACGAGGCCCAAGCACCCAAGACATGGCCTAGTGGGACTCCCAGGGGCCACACCCCCATGACCATGCCCTTCCTGCCAACTTACTAGCAAAGACCATGTCAGTGAACCCTGGTCCAGCTGTGGCCCTGAGCCTGGAACACAGGACAGGCCAGTTTTGCTGGCAGGGCGGTGGGATCAAGTCAGGGCTAGGGTCTTGGGCTCCCATTAAGAGAATCTCTGAGGGTGGTGGGGGCCTGGGGGAGGGACTGAGTTGGGACTGACCCCCTGGTGCCTGGAAGCCCTAAGAAGAAACAGAAAGTGGTTAGGCATGGTTCCTCATGCCTGTAATCCCAGTATTGTGGGAGGCCAAATTGGGAGGATCACCTGAGGTCAGGAGTTCCAGACCAGCCTGGCCAACATGACAAAACCCTGGTTCTACTGAAAATACAAAATAATTAGCCGGGTGTGGTGATACATGCCTATAATCCCAGCTACTGGGAAGGCTGAGGCAGGAGATTGCTTGAACCCGGGAAGCAGAGGTTGCAGTGAGCCAAGATCTCGCCAGCCTGGGTGACAGAGCCAGACTCCATCTCAAGAAAAAAAAAGGAGCAGGAAGGCACCAAGAGATGGGAGGCCCCTAGATAAATAGAGGAGGTAAGGCTCAACCCTTTATTGCACAGATGGAATCACTGGGGCCCGAAGAAGGTGCCCCACAGCAAGTCTGCAGCAGTTCTGGACCCCAACCCAAGGCTGTGAGCTCCTGATCCTGGCGCCGTCTGCACAGACAGGCACCCCCTCTGTGCCTCCTCTGGAGTCAGGTGTCCAGGATTCCAGCCCTGCCTCTGACCCACTCCCAGGTAGATTGCTTTATTTCCTTGTTGGCAAAGTGGGGCTGATAATAGCACTTGCCTCATTGGGCTATTGTGAGGATTCAATGAATTGATGGCAAACAAATACATCGTTACTGCTACCATCACCCCTGTCCCCTCCTTCCTCCTGCCTCTACTCCCCATAGAAGCCTCTCCCCGCTTCCTTTTCTCTGCTAAAAAGAAACAAAAAACCAGGCATCCACCTGATCAGACACGTTTTATAAAAACAAAAAAAAGGCAAAGCTCCGAGCTCCCTAGAGGCTTTGCCCGCCAAGGGGAGCCTCTCACACCCACAACATTGTCCCTCCATGGGGTCTTGCCGTACCTCTTTACCAAAGAGCCCAAAGTGCTGGGCACTGTCCCAGCTCCTCAATCCAGGTGAGGACACTGAGGCCCATGAAGTGAGGTCGTTTGCCCAAGGTCACACAGCTTGGACATCCCAGTGAGGCTGCCCTACTCTATGTGCTGGGGACCATTGGTGGGGTCCCCAGTGAGACTTCACTCATCACCTGTCATTTATTCATTCGTGTTCATCTTCGTGTTTTCTGATGGACCTCACGTCTCTTAAAGAAATGTGCAGACCGTCCTGTTTACTTCTGCCACCCCCAGTCCCTAGCACAGAAGGCACTCCTGAACGGAAGCTGAAGAAACACACACAGAAGAGAGTATTTGAGAACATAATATGCGTGTGCTTCAGACCTCCATGTGCGCACGCAGCTTCCGCCTCGAGCCACCTCCAGCCCTTCCACTCTATGGAACCCTACCTTGCTAGGGCCATTGAGGGTGGATCTCCAGGTAGGCACATCCATGTCACCTATCAATCCTCTTTCACTGAGCCTTCCTTTAACTCTGTTCAATCTCCCTCCTTCCTGATTCCCAGGTTCTTCTTTTGGCTTCCATGACACCCTGTATTCTGGTTTCCTTCAGCCTCCTGCCCTTCCTCTTCAGGCTCCTTTATGAGCTCTTCTTCGCCAGCTCCTTCAAAATGGGAATTCTTGTCTCTCTTAATGTATGCTTTTGCCTGTGTATTCTTGCGAATTCCCCATGGTCTAACACCCTGGTCAAGGAAGGCTTTCCTGAGGGACACCTAACCCCAAGTCACCAACAGGAGCCTCTCCCTTAACCAAGGCAAGAAGAAGGGAACCAGTCTTGGGTGAAATCTAATAGTGGTAAAAATCACCATCAGGAGAGGCTTCCTTCCTTTTCTTTGGATCAATAACAAGTATTCTGACACAGAAGCAGGAGAACATCAGCATTTATTGGGCATCCTCTGTGCCAGGCACTGGCCAAAGTGCAATCTTATTTACTCTTCACCAGTCCAGAGAGGATTGGAGTGAAAGGTGTTCGTTAGCTTCATCTGTGTAACAAGCTATCCAGAAACTAAGGGGCTTCAATATCTATTCAGCTGTCAGTTCTGCAGGTTGGCCGTCTGGGCTTGGCTCAGTTGGGTGGGTCTGTTGCCGGCCTGGTAGGGCTCCTTGTGAGTCTGTGGTCAGCAGGTGGGCCTCCCCCAACATGGTCTCTGGTCCCCATGACTGGGGAAAGTTCTGCTCTTGACACTGAGAGCAGAAGTTGAGAGGCCTCTAGGTGCCCAGGTTCCCACCACATTCTCTTACCCCAAGCAAGACACAGAGTCAGCCCAGATGCATCCTGCCTCTTGATGGGGAGGGCTATCAAGTATTACGGCTGCTTCCCAATATGTCACATGGTCACCCCACTAGTAGAAACAAAGTGGCTGGGTGGACTCCCAGTCTGGCACCCCCTCCGCAGACCCAGACTGAGGTGCCTTTCCTCGGCTCCTTTCTGTGAATGGAGCTCAGGCCTTTGGGTCTGGAGATACAGGCCTTACCAGAAGGACAGCTCCAAGGGTCCCAGGCAGGCGGGTGACAAGCAGGGGCTTGACTGAAGAGGAGGATTAAGGGCACTAAATCTGTCCCTTGGGCTTGAAGGATGGCCAAGCTACAAGGCACCTGGCCAAATGCAGGCCTCCGAGGAAAGGGGGCAAGTACGCAGGCTTTGCCATCTTGGCCGGAGGGACCTCCGAGCCCCCAGCACACACCAGCACCCTGCTGGGTCCCATGCAGGCCTGGCCTTCACCCCGACTAGCAGTGCACACAGATGCCACAGGCACCATCCCCCAGATGATGTTACCACTTAAGGACCAAGGCTGTGAAATGAAGGGGCTTTGGAACCTGCCTGGTAGAACTCGTCCTTCCTACTTTCCAGGTATCAGACCTTGGGCTCGTTACTTTTCTCTCTGCACTTTGATTTCCTCCTCTGCAAAATAAATTTTGAAATTATGCCTTCTTCCCAGATACTGAGGATTCGAGAAGACAGCACAAAAAGTACTTCTTTCCATGCCAGCACATGGATATGGTCTAGAAACATCAGCCGTCATCAACCATAGTCCAGAGTCCACAGTCCCCTTTCCAAGTTCCTGAGTCCAAATGTGTCTGGCGATCAGGAAGACAACTCGGAGCATGTTCCGTAAATGTCACACGTCACCACGTAGGGTATGGGGTCGCCTCCCGCAATCTATCACGCTGATATTTCTACAGCGAAATCTATGACTATTCACAGTAGGTGGGCTGGGCATGGTGGCTCAAGCCTGTAATTCCAACCCTTTGGGAGGCCACGGCAGGAGGATCGCTTGAGCCCAGGAGTTCAAGACCAGCCAGGGCAACATAGCAAGATCCAACCTCTACAAGAGAAAGAAAGATAGAAAGGAAGGAAGGAAGGAAGGAAGGAAGGAAGGAAGGAAGGAAGGAAG
>NW_022437068.1:3290880-3385059 GCF_009761245.1 Sapajus apella
AAGGAAGGAAGGAAGGAAGGAAGGAAGGAAGGAAGGAAGGAAGGAAGGAAGGGAGGGAGGGAGAGAAAGAAAGAGAGAAAGAAAGAAAGAGAGAGAGAGAGAGAGAAAGAGAGAGAGAAAAGAAAGAACCCATAGTATATGAGCTAAATCATTTCTAAATAGTTTCACAAAATTTCAAGTTTTGCCACCAAATTTGGTTTTTTGTTTTGTTTTGTTTTTCAGAACTTTTTGAATACAGAAATTGTGGATAGAGGGTTCGCTGGACCATTATAATCCTTAGTGACTCTCAACGTTGGATATGAGAGTGAGCTGAGGAGCTTATTAAAGGCAGACTCTTGGGCCTCACACCACACCAGATGAATTTGTCTCAGGGATGGACCCGGGCATCTCTTTAAGAAGCTCCTAAGATGAGTTTGATGTGGATCCCAGGATGAACCACAGTTCTATAGATTATGAAACCGGATGGGGTGGGGCCTCGCTCACATAGAATATCAGGGAAAACTTTCCCAAGGACAGGACCAAAGGATGGGCAGAAACTAGCCAAGTGAAGGGAGTCAGAATGTTCCCTGCAGAGGGAACAGGGAACACACAAGCTCCCTGTGGTCAGAAGGGAGGCAGCTGTGAGTCAAAGGAACTGAAAGGTCCCCAGAGTGGCGGGAGCCTGGGAGCAAAGGGGACACAGCCCAAGCTGAGTTATGCTTCTGCAGTTGAAACAGGGACCCTTCCTGAGGGGGACATCTGTGTAAATAGGCAAATAGACACTTTCTTCCCAGAGAAAAGTAAGCAGCAGCCACTGTCCTTTCTTCCTAGCCAGGGTAGGAGGGTACATTAAAATCAGAATGTGTGGGGCTGGGAGGAGACACAGATCCACTAACCTGATTTTTTTTTTTTAGACAGAGTCTCGCCGTTGCCCAGGATGGATGCAGTGGCTAGATCTTGGCTCACTGCAACCTCTGTCTCCCTGGGTTCAAGTGATTCTTGCACCTCAGCCTCCCGAGTAGCCAAAACCACCAGCACGTGCCACTTCACCCAACTACATTTTTTATTTTTAGTAGGGATAGTGTTTCACCATGTTTGCCAGGCTGGTCTCAAACTTCTGACCTCCGGTGATCTGCCTGCCTCAGCCTCCCAAAGTGCTGGGATTACAGGCGTAAGCCACCGCACCCAGCCTAACCTGATGATTTTACAGTGTTTTCATCTTTAAAATTATGTGGGTGTCTTTTAGTCAAACAAATTATTTTGCCACTGCCCCTATCATGGTTGGAGCAAAGTGGAGGTGATGTGTGGTGTCCGGAGATCTGGATCTCCCCAGATCTCCTTGGGACTCTATGGAACCCAGTTTGAAAACACCAGGGAACCATGACTGAGAGAGAGACCCTGGGATTGTCCAAGGTGCCCTCAGCCAACCCGAACAGGGCTGGAGTCCCTCTCCCAAGAGATTGGCCTGGGCAGTGCTCCCCAGACTTTTAGCTGTCAGGTCTTCCTGCATAAATTTTCCTTTTGCTGCAGCCCATCTGTTATGGGTCACATTGTGCTTCCTCGAAAAGATATGTTGAAGTCCTAACCCTTGCTACCTGTGAATGTGACCTTATTTGGACATAGTGTCTTCGCAGATGTAATCAAGTTAAGATGAGGTCATCAGGGTGGGTCCCAATCCAACAGACTCGAGTCCTTATGAGAAGAGGAACATGTGAACACAGGGACACAGAGGAAGATGGCTATGTGATGACAGAGGCCAGGAGTAGAGTGATACAGCTACAAGCCAAGGAACGCCAGGGACTGAGAGAGGCCAGATGCTAGGAAGAGGCAAAGATGGATTCCACCAGGAGCTTCAGAGGGATCTACCACCTTGACCTAGGACTCCAGCCTCCGGACTGTGCAAGAACACGTGTCTGTGTTTTAAACCACCGGGTTTGTGTCACTTCAACACAGCAGTCCTAGGAAACAAACCCACCTCCTAAATCATTATTCATTTAATTTTTATCTTCAAACAGACTCACTTTTAAACTACTTGCACATGTTTTGCCAAAAAGTAAAGCTTCCATCACTGCCACAAATACAAGACCACAATTCTTTCTATAAATAGATGATGCCTTAAAAATGCAGACAATGAAAACCAGCCAACCTAGCTGGCTGCAGGTGCTTGCTGGCCTGATCTGGGAACGCGTTTGTTCAAAAAGGAGAGGAGCAAGTGACCAAGGCGGTCAAGATGCCCGAGCACCTCACTGAGGCTTCTCCTTGATTGATCAACTGGATAAATGAGAATTGAAAAGAGAAAATGTATATTAGGGAAGTTATAGTTAACAATCATTTATTGTCTATTTCAAAGTAGCTAGAAGAAAAGAACTGAATGTTCCCAACACAAAGAAAAGAGATTTTTTTTTTTTTTTGAGACGGAGTCTTGCTCTGTCACCCAGGCTGGAGTGCAGTGGCACAATCTCAGTTCACTGCAACTCCCACCTCCAGGGTTCAAGCTATTCTCATGCCTCAGCCTCCTAAGTAGTTGGGACTACAGGTACGTGCCACCATGTCTGGCTAAGTTTTGTATTTTTAGTAGAGATGGGGTTTCACCATGTTGGCCAGGCTGGTCTCGAGCTCCTGACCTCGTGATCCACCTGCCTTGGACTCCCAAAGTGCTGGGATTACAGGCATGAGCCACTGCACCAGGCCAAGCCAAAAGCCATCTGGTATTCCCAGACAGCCTCCCATCCAAGTACTAACCAGACCTGACCCTGTTTAGCTTCCAAGATCGAGCGCGTTCAGGGTGGTATGGCTGTAGACTATGTTTTTTAAGAGACGAGGTATCTCTATGTTGCCCAGGTTGGTCTCAAACTTCTGAGCCCAAGCAATCCTCCAGCCTTAGCCTCCCCAAATGCTGCATTACAGGTGTGAGCTACTGTGCCAAGAGTCTGAAACTCTAACAAGCTCCTGAGAGCTTGTTATGGACCCAGGCTGTGGGTCCATAAGCCACAAAAGGAATCCTGAGAGTGCAGGGGAGAGGCTCTCAAACTCTGGCCCCCAGACCAGCAGCTTCACCTGGGATCTAGTGAGAAAAGCAAAGCTCCAGCCCAACCCAGACCTCCTGAATCAGAAACTCTGTTATGGGCCCAGGGATCCTACCTAAGAAGCCCTCCAGGGGCTTCTGAGGCAGCTGTCATTTTAGAACCACTGCTACAGGAGGTACCAGTTCTCAACCTTGGTGGCCCAGGGAGAAACTGAAAAAATTCTGAGGCCTGGGGTCCCACGCTCAGAAATTCTCATTTAAAAGGGCATGAGGTGGTGGCGGCAGCTGCTGCTTCTTTTTCTTCTTCTTTCTCCTTCTTTCTTTAAGATAAACCCCTCCAGGCAATGTGAATTATCAATGATTTGAATTATCAAATGATTGTTAACAATGTGATCTCATCAGAGCCAGATCCTTGAGCTAGGGGGTGCTGGGAATCTGAGCATTCCGGTGGCCCAGACATCCCCAGGCAGGCCTGATTCCTCTGCATTCTTGCCCGGGGCCTCCCAGTGACTGCCTTCTTATATTTGGTTATTTTTCTCTCTCTCCCCAAACACAACAATTCAAAATATTCCCAGCTCCCAGACCATAAACAAAGCGGGAGAGGCGAGCTCCCTGGCTGTTTTGTTCCCACTTATGGCCTGATCCAAGGCTGGCCTGATTGGACCTTTGGGACTGGTCATCTGAGCTGGGGCGGGGTGGGCCGTCTCTCAGGCTGCCCCAGCTCCACTCCTGGATTCCCAGGATCCCTCAGCGCTAGGTGACCCCAGGTACCCCCCAAAGCCACTTCCCCAAGGAAACAGAGGTCAGCAAGTGATTGCATGACACAGAGAAATGCCCAGAAGTTCCCTCTGATCTCTGGTTTCCAGCCTTGGGGGTAGATGTGTGGGCTCTGGGACTCAGATGTGTGTTCAGTTCTAGGCTCTGCCTCTTACCAACTGTGACTTTAGGCAAGGAATCAGCCCCAAATTGAGCCTTATTTTGTCCATCTGTAAAATGAAGATGGTATTAGAGCCCCATCCAGGGTGAATGTGAAGGTCAGAGCCTACACAAGGTGAGTGCTCATAATTACCACTGTCATTCTGATGATTTCTGCCAGGATGGCAAAACCAGCCAGAGTGAGCAAGAGGAGAGCCGTGGAGGATGGTGGGAAGGAGGCACAGGAAGCTGCCTATCTGGATCTCAGGTGCCTGACCTGGGCCTGGGTGTAGAGTGTGGGAAGGGAAGAGACATTTTGGAGTGTGGGAAGGGAAGAGACAGGTCCAGGCTACCAAGGGGGATCCTAGACAGGCCCTGGGGAGGAGAGAAGCTAATACCCTCATTGGGCAGGTGGCACCGAGGACAGAGGTGACTTGTCCCATGGGAACTTGAACCTGGTCTCTAGAGGCATTATCATCCCTCGTGCTTTGATGCTATTTGTAGCCTTTAAGCCTGTTATTCTACACTTGTGTATTGAAAGGCTCAGGCCCAGCACTTTCCTTATTTGACAAATGTGTTGTCCTCTGTGGGTCAGTGGTCAAGAAAACCACTGGGATGACACCAGGACACCCCTGACACTGGCAGAGTTCTACCCCGAGACGACAAATGCTGCAAATACTGTCTCAGTGTTGAAAAGTTACATGCCAGGCTGGTACGCTGTTAAGTACAAGCTACCCTGCCCTCCCACCTTGGCGTGCTTATTTTCATGGTGAGCTAGAGGCTGGCTCAGAATGTAAAATTCCCAGGCTCCTTGGAGCTGGATTCTGCAAGTGGTGGCTGGGGAGTGCCAGCCCCCGTCTGAGGCCCTGGCCTGTGGCCTTACCCTCACCCCCTTCTCCTGTCATTCCCAGCTCTGTCATCCCCCTTGAGCAGCTCTGGGCCATACAGGGAGACAACCCACCTTCCACTCAAGCTCAGCCCCCAAGCACAGCCCCCTTGTCCACCCTTAAGCCTGGGTAAACACCAGTGCACCTCTCCGCCCTCAGCAGAATGAATGGGGAAAAGGCCCACGGGCAGGGAGTCTGGGGCCTGGGGTACCCAGGGTTCAATTTGGAAGCTGGAAGGCTCTGGCTCAGGTTGGGCACATTCCTTGGACCCTGTGGAATGTGTATATGACCTTGTGGGAAGGTGTGCGGCCACAAGAGGGGGTCCTCTTGGAACTCACAAGCGTGGGCTCCTCTGTCCGGGGTCTAAGGGTAGTCCTAGTGCCTTCTGCACAGTGCCAGTGCAGAGCCAAATGCAGGAAAGTGCTGCTCACGGAAAAACACACAATTTGGATTATTATTATTTTATTTATTTATTTATTTATTTTGAGACGGAGTCTCGCTCTTGTTGCCCAGGCTGGAGTGCAATGGCATGATCTTGGCTTACTGCAGCCTCTGCCTTCCAGGTTTAAGTGATTCTCCTGCCTCAGCCTCCCAAGTGGCTGGGACTACAGGCACAAGCCACCATGCCCAGCTAATTTTGTATTTTTAGTAGAGACAGGGTTTCACCATGTTGGCCAGGCTGGCCTCGAACTCCTGACCTCAATTGATCCACCTGCCTTGGCTGGATGCTGGGATTAGAGGTGTGAGCCACTGCACCCGGCCTCCTGTTATTATTGATGGTGACATCGAAAGCCTCCAAGGCTGGCCGTACATGTGGCAGAGAAAACAGGAACTCACAATCCGGTGAAGGCATCAACATTTACTGAGCTCCTACTGTGTGCCAGGCACTGAGCCAGGTGCTCACAGATACTCTCTCATGGACTTCTCCTACTAGCCTGGATGGAGGCTGTTAGGATGGAGGTTCCGGATGGAGGAAGCTGAGGTTTAGAGAGGATGAGCCACCCTACCCAGGCCCACACAGTGGAGCTGGGATTTGAATCCAAGTATATCAGACACCAAGCTGTGAGCCCTGGTCCTTCCCATGGGCCAGAGGAGCAGCAAAAGCTAGGAGGTGATGACAGAGCCGCAGAGATGGGGCAGGAAGGAGATCGCCACACAGCCAGGGGGAGGGTGAAAGGGGTGTCTGGTTTTGGACATGAGCCCAAAGATCTCTGTCATTTAGTGTGTGACCTTACTGACGAGATGTGGGATGGCTGCCTGCAGGGACCCCAATTTTCCTTACAGATGGTCTAGGGAAGTAAGAAGAAAAAAAAACCTTCACTTGGGTTATAATAACCTTTTGTTTGAGCCAAATTTTGCCCAAGTCCAACTGCCTTGGAGCACAGTAATAATTCTGCCATCCACCGGCTCTCACTGTTCGTGCTTACGACACACAGCGGAATCTCTTTGTTCAGCCTTCAGGCTTTAATGCCCTGCGATGTCCATGTGCTCAGCTCATGACCACCATGCATGACTTGGGACTTCTAAATGGGACCAAGAAGTCTCTGACATGTGATTTTCTGGAAAGCACATAGGAGTTCGGCCCAGATCCAGACTTGGCAGCTAACTTGCTATGTGACTGAACCTTTCTGGGCATCAATTACCTCAAACATAAAGGGAAGGTGGGCAGGGAGGGGACACCCACCCCCGAAGCCCCAACATCCCAGAATGCGACGTATTCAGGTAATCAGGGAGTTTTTCTCTTTTCTTTTTGTTATTTTAAAAATTGATATGTAATAGTTGTACGTATTTCGGGGGTCCATGTGATATTTTGATAACCTGCATATGATATGCTATGATTAAATCAGGGTAACTGGGATCTCCATCACCTCAAGCATTTATCCTTTCTGGCCAGGTGCCGTGGCTTACACCTGTAATCCCAGCACTTTGGGAGTCCGAGGCAGCCAGACCACTTGAGGTCAGGAGTTCGAGACCAGCCTGGCCAACACAGTGAAACACTGTATCTACTAAAAATACAAAAAATTAGCTAGGCATGGTGGCAAATGCCTGTAGTCCCAGCTACTCAGGAGGCTGAGAAAGGAGAATTGCTTGAACCTGGGAGGTGAAGGTTGTAGTGAGCCGAGATCGCGCCACTGCACTCCAGCCTGGGTGACAGAGTGAGACCCTGTCTCAAAAAGAAAAAATAGTAAATAAATCAATTTTTAAAAATAGAAATAATAAACAAATAAATAATAAATAGGAATAATAAATAAACAAGAAATTCCAGCCCCACCCCAGACCTGCTGAGTGAAGTTCGTATGTTAACACATCCCGCCATGAGTATGTGCACTGTTTGGTTGAAGCCGGGCTGGAAGATCACCTTGGCTAACCTCATACCACAGATGGGGAGACTGAGGCAGAGGGAGGTGGAGGTCCTTCAGGCTTACAGAGCCACTAACGATCCACTCAGGGCCTGGAACCAGGTCTTTCCAGGGGAGATAGGGAGGGGAGGGGGCTCTCGTGGGTGGAGCCGAATGCACAGTCTTAAAGACTGGCCCCTTTCCCCACAGCTACACAAGCGGTTAGCTTTGCAGTTTGTGGAACGGGGTGGTAGTGTAGGGAGCAACTGCAGGCAGCTCCAGCTCCATTCATTCAGCAGAATTTGTTGGACATCTGCCATGGGCCTGCGCACTGCCGTAGGCCCTGGGGACACGTGAAGTGGGCAGTCTAGTGTGAAAACAGACATAAACAGGTCAATATGTAAATGATCAAGGTCCACTCACCCCTTATCCAAGTTAGGATGTGAATAAAACGAGGTGATGGCTCAAGGCTGGTGCAAGGGAGGGAGGAGGCAGCTGGGGTTGTCTGAGACATGGGGGTCCGGGAGGGTCTCTGAGGATGAGACACTGGAGCTGAGGCCTAGAGAAGAGGAGCCAGTCCTGGGTAGGACTAAGGGAAGTGCCCAGAGCAGGGGGCAAGGCAGGAGCAAAGGCCCTGAGGCAGAAAGAGGCAAGCACGGAGTTGGAGGGGAAGCTCGGGGCCCCAGAGGCTCGGGGTGAGGGAGGCAGAGGAGTGTGTCCAAGGTGCAGGTAGGGGGTATCTCAGGGGCTGCCAGGAATGTGGCTTAGTGGTGGCGTGGTGGGGGCCATGGGGTGCTTCAAAGCAGGAAGAAAGCCTGAGTGGGTCTGGGGGTTTTCTTTGGGATTTTTACTGAGTTCTACACTTCCTACGGTAAAACAGGAAACTTGATAGCACAAACCAGTGTGGCCTCCCCCAGGTCAAGGTGGAGTCCCTTCCCATCCCTCAGGTTCTCTCACGACTTTCTGATGGACCCCACCTCACCCCACTGCCACCCCCAACCCCAATCCCCACCCCACCCCACCTCACCCCACTGCCACCCCCTCACCCACTCCCCAGCCTCCCACCCTCCTCACCCCACCTCACCTGCGGGTCTGTGGCTCTGGTTTCTCTCACTGGGCTCGGTGTTTTGGAGACACCCCTCTGCCCCCTTGGTTTGGAGCCTCTCATAGCCCGTTCCTTTTCACCTATGAGTTGCAGTCTTTCCATTCTCCTATTGATAGATACAGCCAGGGCTATTTCCATTCTGGACTCTATGAATACCACTGCCATTCACAAGTCTTTGGGTGAAGGAACATTTTCGTTTCTCTCTGGCCAGTGACCTGGGCGTGCTCATAGTGGTGTGTTTAATTTTATAAAAAACTTATAACCTTATCAAAAACTGCCAGAGTGGCTGGGCGGGGTGGTGTGCCTATAGCCCCAGTTACTTAGGAGGCTGAGGTGGGAGGATCACTGGGGCCCAGGAGTTCGAGGCCAGCTTGGGCAACACAGCACTTTTTAGACACTTTGTCTCAGAAAGAAGAAAAGAAAAAACCACCAAATTGTTTGCTGCAAAGGCTATATGCCATAGAGAGTCCCAGGAGTGGAGATGGGCTGCCGGGCAGGAGAGGAAGCCAGGGAGGAAGGCGGCCCCTGCAGTAAGCCAGAAGGGAGAGAACGTGGCCTGGCCTGGGGTGGCTGTGAAGCTGGAGAGCATCTGTCTGCAGTGCTACTGGATAAATAAATGTGCTGTGGGTCCTCAGGCCCCTGCAGGGCTGGCTCCAGCACTGACACCTTCCCTGTCTGTCCAGCTCTGGGGCAGTTTTGCTGTGCCCACTGAAGGAGAAGAGGAAGTGAGCCCAGGCACTTGCCGCCCACAGACCCCATCCTGCAAGGGTTTCCTGGGGTCCACTGTGCTCCAGGCCCCATGCTGGGACAGCTTGGCATCCCTGCATTCTGGGTGCTCCCTTTCTGGGGCTCCAAGTTTGGCAGCAACCAAGGCTGCAGGAGGACAATGGGCAAAGTGCTTGTCGGAAGGGAGCAGCAAGGGTGAAGGCCTGGAGGAAGGAAAGCCTGGAGCACACAGGTGGCAGGGGTGGACAGGGGCTCCTGCTTTCCAGAGGGGGTCCGTGTGCCAGGGACCTGGCTCAATGCTTCACATCAGCCATCTCCACTCACCCCACACAATAATCTGCAGCAGAAGGGTTACGATTAATCAGGCTGTACAAATCAAGAAACCAAGGCACAGAGAGCTTATATTATTCACTCCAGGTCACACAGCCCATGAGAGATGGAGCTGAGATTTGCAAGCAGGCAAGAGGAGGGTGGTGGGCAGGAAGCAAATCCCTGAAGGCCCAGATCCTCTGACAAAGGCTCTGCAGCCACCTACATACCCAGAGATGTGGACACACTGCAGTGTGCCAGGAGATGCCAGCCAGGTCAGGGAGGTAGCCACTCAGCAGCCCCACCACTGACCCTTAGTCTCTTCAGGGCTACTCCCAGGATGATGTTGTGAGAGTTGTAAGAGGCGGTCAGATGATCCTCGATCCCCAGCAGGCTCCCTGAGCTGGCCTGGTGGCCCAGCGTGGGCTGCACCTCTCACAGACATCGCAACAGCTCTTGTTGGTGGCCTGATAGATGAGACAAACTCTTCCCCAGCAAGGGACGAGAGGTTTTGTTCAAAGTCTTGGATCAATTTTATTTTACTTTTGAGAGCTGCTGAAGAAAGTATCATCAAGTAGCCTTTGAAAAATCCCATTCACTCTTTTTAAGTGGACGGCTGTAGACTACAGTCTGAAAATCGGTCCTCCAGGAGCTCTGTCTGGCAATCGATTTTCATTCTTGAAATGAGAAGAATTAGTCTCAGTGGAATTTCAGCCTAGTCTGTGGTTCTAAGGGGAACCTCTGCCTGGCTTTCCCTGAAGCTCCCTCTTTGTTGCCAAAGCTTTTCATTTCCCTGTTGCTCAGTTATCTTCGAGAGGGCAGGGTGCACAAAGTGTATCATGGGTCTCAAACGCAGGCCCCTGCAGGGGCCCACAGGTGACAGAAAGGAGCAAACTAGCCAGGAGGGAACTGTGGCACCCTGGGGAGCCCATGCCCTCATGTAAGAGGGTGGCTAATGCCCTTCAGCTCCAGGACATTGTAGACAGGTGGGTAATGGGCCCAGGTGGGGTGGCCCCATTTTGCCACATTTCAAGAGAAACCAGGCATTCAGATTTTGTCATTGTTGCCATTGTTGTTTGGAGACAGGGTCTTGCTCTCTCATCTGGGCTGGAGTGTAGTGGTGTAATCATAGCTTACTGCAGCCTTGACCCACCGGGCTCAAGTGATCCCCTTGCCTCAGCCTCCCAAGTAGCTGGGACCACAAGCATGCTCCACCATACTCGGCTTTGGGATGTCAAGGAGGGCGGATCACAAGGTCAGGAGTTCAAGACCAGCCTGGCCAACATGGTGAAACCTGGTCTCTACTAAAAATACAACAATTAGCTGGGTGTGGTGGCGGGCACCTGTAATCCTAGCTACTCGGGAGGCTGACGTAGGAGAATTGCTTGAAACCAAAAGGCAGAGATTGCAGTGAACTGAGATCACGCCACTGCACTCCAGCCTGGTCAACAAGAGCAAAAACTGCATCTCAAAAAAAAAAAAGAAAATAAATTTTCGTAGAGATGGAATCTTACTTTGTTGCCCAGGCTGGCCAGAGTTTTTAAATGTGAAATCTCCAAGTTTGTATTCACAGAAATTAACTCCAAACACATTAAAGCTCAGTGATGGCCAAAGAAGCACATCTGGGAGCTGGATTAGGTTTAAGGCCCTAGTTCGAGACCTCTCTCCTCAAAATGGCTCAGTGAGGCAGGGTCTTATTTTATCTCATATTACAATGAGGAAACTGAGGCTCAGAGAGTAGGCTGGCAGGCCCTAGCCACACAGCTGGGAAGCCATAGAGCTGATGTGGAGTGAGGGTCTGTGGCCCCTGCTCTGAGCTCTGTCCAACCTGTGCCTGCCCCTAGCTTTGGCCCCGGCTCCTCTCGGTCCCCATCCCCAGTCCGACCATCCCTTTTCCACCTCATCTGCCACCTTTCCCTGGGGCTGAGGTTGGAGCTCTTCTTACCACCTCCTTTCTTTCTTTGGGGCTGGGTTTTTTGTCTGGCAATCACCACCCACAGTCCACTCATTCAAGATTGTAACCTCTTGATTGGAGCCAAGTGGCCTAGGTTTGAATTACAGCTCTACTATGTGCCTACTGAGTGACCTTGGGCAACTTACTTAACTGCTCTGTAGCTCAGCTTTACCTTCTATAAAATGGAAGAAGTAATCGTACCAATCTCATAGGGATGTTGTGAGGATGAAAAGGGTTAACTTATATTAAAATGCACTTAACTGTGCACAGTATATAGCTAAGTGCCAAAGAAAAGTATGTTAAAATAAATGCATCAGGCCGGGCGCAGTGGCTCACGCCTGTAATACCAGCACTTTGGGAGGCCAAGGTAGGTAGATCACGAGGTCAGGAGTTCAAGACCAGCCTGACCAACATGGTGAAACCCCGTCTCTACTAAAAATACAAAAATTAGCCAGGTGACCTGTAATCCCAGCTACTCAGGAGGCTGAGGCAGGAGAGTTGCTTGAACCCGGGAGGTAGAGGTTGCAGTGAGCCGAGATCACAGCGCTGCACTCCAGCCTGGGCAACAGAGTGAGACTCCGTCTCAAAATAAATAAATTAAATTAAATTAAAATGCAGCAAACACTTATTGAGTACCTACTGAGTGCCAGGCCTATGATAGATTCCAGGATTCAATGGGGGCAGAAGGAACAGATCCCATCCCTCATGGAGCTGGTAACTGGATAGATGGTTCACTGGTGTGTCCTGCGCCAGCACTGCCTACACAAGGCTCTGCTGGTCTACCTGGAGGTCAAAGGATCCCACGGGCCTTTCCAGATTGCAGTTCTGAACACACAGCTCCTCCTGCCTCCCTTGCTCACTCTCTCAGACCCTCAAGCCCAGACCTACCACCGACAACCTTGTTCTCAGGCCTCTGCCACAGCAGGCGCCTCTACTAGAACTTGCTTCCTCTCCCACCAGCTTCACTGCTCTTGGCTTAGTCAAAGCCTCTTTTTGTTTCCAATCTCAACCCCAGAGTCCCCTCCCCAAGCTAGGAACTGCCCCTTTTCCCTCAGCCTTTGCATCCTGTGCGACCACACATGCACAGAGCGTCTGAGGAGTTTTTGCTTGCCGTCTTTTCCTGCAGCTCATGAGGGAACCTCATATCTGAAGCAGAGGATATGGGAAACCCAGTCACTCCTCTTCCTCAACTTCCGTTTTCTCACCTATAAAAGGGTACAGTGACCCTGAACTCAAAGGAGAGTGCTCAAGTGGCCAGAAGCAGATGTCACATGGGCCACTGGGACCCGAGAGGCACTACTGGTCCCCAGGTGCTTCCTGGAAGAAGGGGCACACACCTAGGCCAGCAGAGAAGGGTGGGGAAGGGTGCCAGAGGCAGGCAAGGAAGGGCATGTGCCCAGTGGTCTGGGTCTGGCTTGGCTGGAGCCAGTGTGAGAAGCGTCTGCTGGAAGGTCAGGTTGCAGCACAGCAGCAGGGGCCTGCAGGAGGACACCAGGGAGAGACAGTGTCACTTTGGGATGCTCCTTAGCATCCTAGGGCTGCACAGGGAAAGCAGCTGCAGAGCCCTTCCAGGTGGGGGTCCTGGCCTGAGTGGGGGCGGCTCTTGGCCCGGCCTGTGTGGTATTTCTTCTTTTTTTTTTTTGAGACGAAGTCTCACTCTAGTCACCAAGGCTGGAGTGCAGTGGTGTGATCTCGGCTCACTGCAACCTCTGCATCCTGAGTTCAAGCAATTCTCCTGCGCCAGCCTCCTGAGTAGCTGGGATTACAGGCACCCGCCACCACGCCTGGCTAATTTTTGTACTTTTAGTAGAGACGGGGTTTACGCCATGTTGGCCAGGCTGGTCTCGAACTCCTGACCTCAGATGATCCACCTGTCATGGCCTGGGATTACAGGCGTGAGCCACCGTGCCCGGCTGGTATTTCTTCTTTTGTTCTCCGTGTAAATGGTAGAAGATCCGGCTCTCTCCTCCCACCTTCTAGGTGCAGAGAGAGAAAGAGGGGAAAGGAGAAAGCTGGGGTTTGGGGTTCTCACAGCGTTTCCCTCTCATGCTGCCAGGGCAGGGCCGTGGAAAATGGTCCCTGAGGGCCCGTTCATTCAAATAAGGACAAGAATAATGGCACACTCCCCATCTCCATTTAAAAATAGTCACATTAGCTGACACTGGCTTGGCACTTCCTAGATGCCGGGTGCGTTCCGAGCTCTCTGCGCTGTTAACCTTGGATCCTCATAACAGCCAGAGGAGACAAGCGCCTATTTTCCTTACCATTTTCTAGATGAGGACACCGAGGCACAGAAAGTATGATTCACTTGCCCAGGGTCACGCGGCCATGGCAAGGCCAGGATTCTGGAGCTCTGTACCTGGGTTCACACCAAAGCTCAGGCCGCCCTCCCGCCGCTGGGGAGGGCTCGGTGATCGTGCCCACTTTTCGGAGGGGCATACCGAGTCTCCCAGAACGTGGACAGTGGAGTGCGAGCCCGGTATGGTTTGCACCTGGCTGCTCCAGGAGCCCTGGGCCTCATTCTAGGAGCCTGGCGGGGAGGCAAGCAGTGGGGTTTGGAGGCTGCTGCGAAGGCGGGGTGGAGGCGAGGCGGGTCGGGTCGGGTCTGTACTGCTCTTCTTCCGCAGGCAGGAGGAGCCCAGGGCGGGCTGCCGCACCTGGCAACAAGGGTCCGCCGCGCTGCATGAGGGTGTGCGCGCGCGCTAGGCGAGCCCGGTTCTTTGTGTGTCCGAGCCCATGCGCGCGTGCGTGTGTGTGTGTGTGTGTGTGTGTGTGCGCGCGTGTGCGCGTGTGTGTGTGTGTGTGTCCGCGCCCGCGCGCGCGCCCGCACTTGGGGCGGGGCTGGACGCCCAGGCCCCGCCCCGGCCCCGCCCCCGGCCCGGCCGAGCTGGTATTTTTCCACCCAGCAGGATGGGTGATGCTGAGAGCTGCCTGCTCAGACAACAGACACGCGAGGTCAGGAAGAAGCCGCTTATAAATTACCGCTTCCTTCGCGCCGCCGCCAGCGCCGAGCCCAAAGGACCGCGAGCCCAGAGGCCGAGCCGCGCCGGGAGGGAGTGCGGAGCGTTCACCCCGCGGGCCAGAGAGCGAGCGGGCAGGCAGACCCCGGCCGGCGGAACCCGGCGCAGCCGAGCTGAGCGCGGGCGGCGCCGCAGCCACCCCAGGTACCTGAGGGACGGGGAGCCGGGCGCGGAGCCGGCGCTGCCCGCCGTCTGCAGTCCCTCCCCATCCCGGCGTCGCCGCAGTCCTGGCCTCCTCCCCTCCGCGTGCCCCCATCCGGCGCCCCTTTCACCACCGCGGAAGGGACAGAGGGTCGCCTGCTCAGTCCCCCTGGCGGGGCTGTTATTGTTTCCTTGGCGAAAGGGCTCCGGCTTCTGGTGCGGGCGGCAGGTGTGTGTGTGTGCGCATGTGTGTTGTGTGTGGTATGTCTGTGTGTCTGTCTCCGTCTGGATGCCTACATGTGGCCTCTGTGTCTCTATGTCTGTGTGTTTCTGAGGGTGGCTGTTTCACCGCGTCCCTGGCAGCGTGCACATGTGTGTCCTGGTGCATGTTTGCTGTTCTCTGTGTGCTGGACTGTGTGTGTGTGTGTGTGTGTGTGTGTGTGTGTGTGTGTGAGAGATACCTGAGTGTGCTGTGTCTTTGGATGTGTGCTCTTGTGTGTCCCCGTTTGTGTCTGCGTGAATCTGTGTATAGGGGGGCTGAGTCTTCCAGGCCCTGGCTGTGTGCACGTGCATGTCCCTGAGTGTGATTGTGTCTCCAGGTCCCTGGTTGTGGGCACTTATGTGTCCTCGGCTGTACCCAAGAGGGTATCCCCAGTACCTAGAGGGTCAAATAGCCAGAGCTGGATCTCCAGGTCAGGCACTGAAGAGAGGTGATAGGGCAGCATGGCTCCATAGGTGCTGCCCAGGTGGCGTGCAGGTGGCAGTGCCAGTGCCCAGCAGTCCTGAGTAGTGGGACCAAGACCCGGAGAGGCAGCCAGGGGGTAGCGGACAGCCGGCAGGGCCAGAAGGACACTTCCTCCTCCAGACTATTTCCCTTTCTTCTGTGGGTTCCTCTTTTAAGCAGGAGATCCTTGTCCCCCTCCCACTGGGGAAGCCACACAGAGAGAATTCCAGGGACCTCCTCCTGCAGCCCCAAAGCTTCAGCCTGGACTTCAGCCTGGACTGGAGAGGAGACCTGTGGGCGGCTCTACCAGGCAGGGAGGTGTGTGCCGGGCAGGGCCACTGGCCTGGCTATTTCGGTCACTGCTGGGCCTTTGCCAGATCCTGGCCTCCCCAAGACCAGCCCCAAAAGCTTGGAAGGCAGCCTGGGCCCCCATTTCCTGCCTGGGGAAATAAATCAGCTCAGTAACTGCCCAGACACTTGAATGGTGGGTCTTCAGGCTGAGGTTTAGTGGCGCGTGGCTCCATTTGGACCTCAATAAATTGGCTCCCGCTTTTGCACAGCTGACGTTCAAATAAATGTTACCGAGGAGATCTTTTTAAAATTTCTTTGTAATTTTTTGTTGGCTACAAGGAAAGGGATCTTGTCCAGAGTCTCCTAGCCAGAAGGAGTTTATTTTTATGAGAGAGAGAACGGGTGAGTGCTTAGCAACCACCTGCCTCCCTCTCGACCAGGGAGTCACCCAGGGAGTGTGGGGTGGACATGAGGTGGTGGGGGGAGGAATTTCATTAAGACGGTTTTGGAGAGATGTTGGATAGGGCCTGGCATGGCTAAGAACCCCCAATAGGGTGGGATTGGTAGAATGGTGGGAGGTGTTAGGCCTGGCTCAGCCCCTAGTTGACCTTGGGTAACCTTTTTTTGGCCTCAGTTTCCTTACCTGTAAAATGGGTGGGGCAGACTGGTTATAGAGCAAACCAGGGACCAGAGGTAGGAGCTTGTCCCCAGGGAACTGATTTAAGTCCTGTGCTGTGTTTTAATGGGCGGGTGACCTTGGTTGATTCCATTGGTTTCTTTGAGCCTCAGCTTGGCTGTCTGGGCAGCAAGGACGCCAGTGCCGGCCTCACTACGTCCTTGAGGGGATTGAGGGAGATGGTAAGCTGCAAAGCCGGCCTCAGCTGTAAAGGGGATTGAGGTCCTTGTGGTAAGCTGTAAAGCTGGTCTCGGCTGTAGAACTGCTGATTAGAGGGTGTCACGAGGTCCTGGGTCACTGTGGTGTATGGCAAGGGCCAAGGTGCATTCTGGAGCCTTTGTCCTCTAGGGACACCCTTGTACTAACCCATGTCTCAGCTGCAATCATCCTCCCCCATCTCATTCCCATCACCTCAACCTGTGGTGATTGGGCCACAACTGCTTTGCAGAGTCCGGAGGCCTGGTGAACAGTACCCATTTTATAGATGGACAAACTGAGAGCCACCTAAGAGGCTTTGCCTTGAGGAGACAAAATTCAGTTTCAAAAGGCTTTCCCTAGCTCAGCTGTGAGTTTTGGCCCCATGGGGCTTTGGTCACTGATATCCTGGGGAGTTGAAATTGAACTGGGGCCTGGGGAAAATGAGGGACAAAGGTGCCCCAGTCCTCAGGCAGGAGAGTGAGCATAGGGGACCCATTTGCACCTTGCCTCTGTCCCTAGTTGCTCATTCTCCCTTTGTTCCTTCCCCCAAGCCCTGCTACTCATCCTGCTGTGGGGGTCAGGCCTCCACGAGGCAGTCCAGGCTCTGGGTACTGTGTTTTCTAATCTGAACTTGTCTGCCTCTCAGTTTGTCAAAGGATTTGGGAGCTGTACTTCTGAAAGTCTTTCCAAAGGTCCTGAATGATAAGACACTTGTGAGTCATTGAACACATTCCCGTATATAGAAAAGAGCTGGGAAATAAGTTATAAGGGCTCCCCAAATGCAGCTCAGCTGCAGCCAGGGGGTGTCTGCCTGGGAATTGGGGTTGGCATGGAACCCCAGGGCCACTCGGGCAGGTACATGCCGATCCCCCCACTTCTGCAGAAGGTCAAGAGCAAGTCAGATTATTTGGGGCTGCATCTCTTTGGGGCTGTGTTTGCCAGCTTGGCCAGAGCGGTCGTTTGAATTTATGGGTTGTGGGGAGGAGCTGTGGATCTGCAAATGCCTAGGGAAGTCTTCAAGTGAGAACGAGAGCTCTTTTTTAATATGCCTCATTTAGTTGGTTAATAGACCTTGGTTAAGGTCGGCACTGGGTTCAGGCAGAGTGTTGGCTTTCTAGGAGCTCCTGTCCCAGAGATAGAAGCATGTGGTAGCTGCAGTGGCCTAAATTACCACCCATGGGGTACAATGAAGAAGACCCAAGGAGCGGCTGAGTGTGCAGTGAGGGTGGGGTAGTAGGCAGGAGGCACTTTTGCTTCTTAGAGGACGCCGTCTCGGAGTTGCCATTGTCTGTGGATAGAGAAACAGGATGGGCTGGCATTCTCAACAGGGGGCAGAGCAGCTACAAGGGCACCGTGGCATAAAATAGCCAAGCATGTTTGTAGAACAGGTTCTTCGCATCCTGGCTGGAGAGAGGAATAGGAGCCAGATGGTGGGGGGGTCTTTTTATTTTTTATATATAAAAATAGAGACAGGGTCTTACTAAGTTGCCCAGGCTGGTCTTAAGCTCCTGGGCTCAGGCAATCTCCTCGTGTCTCAGCATCCCAAAGTGTTGATTATAGGTGTGAGCCACTGTGTCCAGCTGGAGGGCCTTGAATGTTGTGTAAGTGGGCTTGGGCTTTCTCCTGAGGGCAGCAGGTAGAGAAATAGGATCATACTGAGTTTAGGGATAGTGAGGGAGAAGCCAGTCAAGCCTGGAGCCCAGGAGACCCCTGATGGTAAGTGAGGAACAGAACTGGGGTCCTGGAGACGGAGAGTCACCAAGCCAGTATCAGGAAGGGCACAAGGCATTTTCTGTACCAGTGAGTCTTGCCCCAAACTCTTTCTGTAAACATGATGTTGAAGGCCTGAACATGCCATTTAACAGGTACACAGGCCATTAACTTGCTGGCTTTGACCTCCCTGAAGCATACAGCTCTAGTGTCTCTAAGTGAGTTATGCCTGTCCTGGACGGTGCTGCAGAGCTTCCCTTCCTGCCTCACCTGGTCAGAGGCTTCGTTTGGAAACCTGGGCAGAGGCTGCTGCCAAGGGTGGGAGTCAGGGGTATGAGAAGGAAAGCAGAGAGACTGAGGAATTGCTGTTCTCTTTCTAAAGCTGTAGCTTGCCGTCGCCAACCAACTTCCTCTTGGAAAAAACCAACATACAAATAATAAACCATTTAAAACAAAAGAGTGCGGAGGGAATGGTGAGGGAGGCGGGTGGGCTGCCCTAACTGTGGTCAAGCATCAGAATTGCCTGGGGTACTTAAAAACAAACAAACACACACATTCAGACTCCCAGGCCCAGCCTGGACATACTCAATCAGAACCCCCAGGTGGTGTGGAGCCTAGGAATCTGTATTTTTAATGTTTTTCTTGTGAATTTTTAAGACAGGGTCTCACTTTGTTGCCAAGGCTGGAGTGCAGTGGTGCAATCACAGTTCACTGCAACCTTGATCTCCTGGGCCTAAGCAATCCCCCCACCTCAGCCTCCCATGTAGCTGAGACTACACCTCCAGGCTAATTTTTGTATTTTTTGTACAGATGAGATTTCACCACGTTTGCCTGGGCTGGTCTCGAACTCCTGGGCTCAAGCGATCCTCTCATTTCGGATGATTTTTTTAAAATATTTTTAAATTAAGGTATAATTTACATGCAGTAATATGCAAAGATTCTGTTACGGTTTGATGAGTTTTGACAAATGTATACACCTGTGTAACCACCACCCAGATCAAGATATAGAACATTTCCAGCACCTCAGAAAGTTGTCTTGTGCTCCTCACCTCACAAGACAGCTACTTTCTCATTTTTTTTGTCCTTTTCTTCTTCTTTTTTTTTTTTTGAGACAGAGTTTACTCTGTCTTCCAGGCTGAAGTGCAGTGGCACAATCTCTGCTCACTGCAGCCTCGACCTCCCCAGGCTCACGTGATCCTCCTACCTCCCCAGGCTCAGGTGATCCTGCCACCACAGCTTCCCAAGTAGCTGAGACTACAGGAACATGCCATCGCACCTGGCTAGTTTCTTCTGGATTTCTTGTACAGGCAGGGTTTTGTTGTGTTGCCAGGCTGGTGTCAAACTCCTAGGCTTAAGCGATCCACCAATGTGGGCCTCCCAGAGTGCTGGGATTACAGGTATACACCACCATGCCAGACCCACTTTCCAATTTCTGTTACCATAAATTAGTTTTGGCAAGTCTAAATCCTCATATAAATGGACTTGTTTAGCGTATACTCTTTTGTGTCCATTTTTTTTCTGCCTGACGTTGCTGGGATCCACCTGTGCTGTTGAGCATATCAGGAGTTGATTTTTTTTTTTTTAATCACTGAGTAGTCTCCCATTGTTTGGATGTTCCACAATGCATTATCAATCCTGGGTTTTTTTTATGATTATTATTATTTTTATTTTTATTTTTTGAGACAGAGTTGAACTCTGTCGCCCAGGCTGGAGTGCAGTGGTATGATATCCACTCACTGCAGCCTCCAGTTCAAGCAATTCTCCTGCCTCAGCCTCCTGAGTAGCTGGGATTGCAGCCGCCTGCCACTGCACCTGGCCAATTTTTGTATTTTTAGTAGAAACCGGGTTTCACCATCTTGGCCAGGCTGGTCTTGAACTTCTGACCTCGTGATTCACCTGCCTTGGCCTCTCAAAGTCCTGGGATTACAGGCGTGAGTCACCACACCCAGCGTCATCCACCCTGTTGATGGACATTTGGGTTGTTTCCAATTGGTAGGGGCTATTGCTAATAAAGCTTCTATCTGCATTTAGGTACAAGTCTTTTTGTGGTCATATATTTTCCTTTCTCCAAGACTAGGGCTGCTGGGTTATAAGGTAGATATATGTTAACTTTTTGAGAAACTGCTAAAGCATTCACTTTTAATTACAAAAGTAATATACCTCAAGCAATACAAAACTGCAGAAACTAAAAAGTGATCCTTTCAGATCATTTAAAAAAAAGTACAATCTGATCTTCAGTCTGTCCACCTGCCTGATTGACAGTCTATCATATCTCTTTCTTGTTTTTTTGAAATGGAGTCTCGCTCTGTTGCCCAGGGTGGAGTGCAGTGTCGTGACTTCGCCTTGGCTCACCGCAACCTCTGCCTCCAGGGTTCAAGCAATTCTCCTGCATCAGCCTCCCAAGTAGCTGGGACTATTGGCATGCACCACTACGCATGGCTAATTTTTGTATTTTTATTAGAGACAGGGTTTCACCATGTTGACCAGGCTGGTCTCTAACTCCTGACCTCAAGTGATCCACCTGCCTCGGCCTCCTCCCAAATGCTGGACAGCCTATCATATCTCTCTTTTTTTTTTTTTTGAGACGGAGTTTTGCTCTTGTTGCCCAAGCTGGAGTGCAATGGTGTGATATCGGGTCACTGCAACCTCTGCCTCCCTGGTTCAAGCAATTCTCCTGCCTCAGCCTCCCAAGTAGCTGGGATTACAGGTATGCGCCAACATGCCCAGCTAATTTTGTGTTTTTAGTAGAGACAAAGTTTCTCCATGTTGGTTAGACTGGTCTTGAACTCCCAACCTCAGGTGATCCACCTGCCTCAGCCTCCCAAAGTGCTGGGATCATAGGCGTGAGCCACCTCACCCAGCTCATATCTCTTTCTTAATATAAGGTTATACATTTCCCTTCGCATACAGCTTAAACTGTATCCCACAGGTGTCCATATGGACATAGACTCCTTGTTGTTACCTACTGGATCAGTTTTCACTTGAGTTTTGATTTCCTTTCGATCCAGGCATTCTTTGGGATCTGTTTAGAAGCTAGCTGTGGTTTTGTTTTGTTTTTAACAAAAATGGCATGGTACTGTTCTTGGTTCTGCCACTTTGTCTGTTCCAACAGCAGGCCATGTGGACTGCAGCTTTTCAGAACACATGGATCTGCCAAGCCATTCCGAACAGCCAGCCTGCATTTGGGAGCCACTGACTTCGCATTTCCTGTCTGATTACCCCCAGTGCTGTCAGCTCAGTAAATGAAACACCCCACCCAGAACTTGCCCGTGAGGGTGCAGAGGAGCTGGCTGAGCCCATTCAGCATTCTGAGAAGGGAAGGAACTCATATTTATTGAGCATCCACAGTGCTTCCCCCTTGCTGTTTCAGAGATATGTTCATCAGAAAAGTGGTTGGCCCCAGTCACTCAGCTAGGAACGGGAGGAAGGAGTGCCGGATCCAGAGTCCATCTGATGGCTCAGCACATCCTTATCCCACTGGCAGCACTGCAAACATTTATGAGTGCCTACTGTGTGCCAGGTACAAGGCCAGGTCCAAGAGGGCAGGGAGAAATAAACAGCCCCTGTGCCCAAGGAGGGAGGGGAGATCTGTATCAGGAGGAGGTTAATGAACAATCTAAGATGGTTTATGCCAAGGGCAGGCCAAGGATCTGGTCTGGGAATGCCACCTCTGGTCCGAGGGAGAGCGGCCCAAGGCTGTAGAGTGTGGGGACTTTGGGATTGTGGGATCATCCAGTTAACCTTCTCTGTCCGCCCACTTTATGGATGAGAACGGTGAGGCCCAAGGGAGGCACTCGTCAACACAGGAAGATAAAGCCATCTAAAGACCCATTGTTTGGCCAGCGTGTGGCTCATGCCTGTAATCCCAGTGCTTTAGGAGGCCAAGGTGGGCAGATCATGAGGTCACGAGTTCAAGACCAGCCTGGTCAATGTGGTGAAACCCTATCTCTACTAAAAATACAAAAATTAGCTGGGCTCAGTGGTGGGCGCCTGTAATCCTACCTACTTAGGAGGCTGAGGCAGGAGAATCTCTTGAATCTGGGAGGCGGAGGTTGCAGTGGGCAGAGACTGCGCCACTGCACTCCAGCCTGGGTGACAAAGGAGACTTAGACTCAAAAACGAACAAACAAAAAGGAGCCATTGTTCACAGATGTGGCTCCCCCTGCTCCCCACTTCAGCCATACCCACCATTCCCACCATTCGATGCTTCTGTGAAACCCCCCTTGGCAGCGAGGGATTTAAGGACAGTGTTAATGCCTCTGCCTTAAACTTTTGATGATATTGTTCATGACTCTCAGATCCTGGTTTTGTCACAACTCATGGGAAAGGGAGGTGGGAGGGCAAAGCTCTATCAATTGCAAAGATTCCTTATGGTTTGACTGCTCAGAGACACCCCTAAAATCCAGGATGGGGTTCCTGGAAAGCTCAGGAAGGAGCATGGAGTCTAACACATGACGAGCAGCTCTGGCCGCTGTGTGGACTAGAACATGGCAGGTAGGGAGAGGGCTGGTGGTTGCCAGAAGGGTTGGGCTGGCAGTGGAAGGCTTCCTCCATCAGTAGGTATCCGAGCAGTCCTGGGCTGGAAGGCAGAGGGCTGAGCCCTCAGGGTTCTGCTCATGTTGGGTCCTTCCTGACCTGGAGGCTCAGGACCACATCTCTGCGTGCTCCCTCCTTATGCTGGGACGCCCTGAGAAGCACTTCCTTTTAGGACTTTTTTTTGCACATAAGTGCCAAGTGACTCCCTGCTTCTCCAGTGGAAAGTCCTTAACCCGAGACTGCCGGTTGTTTGGTTGGAGGGGAGGAGTATGGTTGGCCAGCGATTTCAGCAGTGTCATGTTTTGTGGGTGAAGGGTGCCGGAAGGGGGAGGTCCTAAGGGACCTGCCCTCTTGCCCCACGGCTAGTCAGCACCGTGAGGGAAGACTCAGGTCATGATCTCAAGGACATTCATTCCTTCAGAGATGACATCTGGTGTCTCCTCTGCAGGTGGACATCACACCAGCCCAAGACAACAGCCTCTTCACTAGCCTCTGTGCCTCCTAGGGACCTCTCTGTGCCATCCGGGGACCAGCTCTCTGCATGCCACTCTCTTGCTCAAAAGCCTTCAGTGGCTCCCTAGTGCTTTGTGAAATCAATTCCAACCTCCTTAGCCTGGCATCGGAAGCCCTTCGCGGTCTGGCTCTTGGCCAGTGTTCACGCTCACCTATCGCAGCTTCTTTCCTGTGTTTGTAGTCCTGCTAGTTTCTGCTCCTCACTAGCCCCAAGCATCAGTCTCTCTTGGCCCTGCCCATGCTGGCCCCTCAGCCTGCAAGGCCCTCCCTCCCATCTAAAGGGCGAGCTTGGAGCTGCTGGCTCTAGGAAGCATTCCTTGAGCCTCTTAACAGTGCCTGGCACGTAGTAAGCACTCAACAAAGATGACGTGAGTTAAAGTGGACTTCAGCTCATCCTGCTCTGAGCACTGTGGTCCTTTCCTCTGGCCTGAGCTCAGACCTTTATGGTCTTACCTTATACCCATGCACCTGACTGGGGACACTTCAAGGGGAGGGATGGATGCTCCAGCATTTAGCATAGGGGTCTGGCACACAGTGGGTGTTCAACATACAAATCAAGAGATCCTGATTCCTTCTGCTCTGAAATGAGAACCTATGGTGAACATCTGGGTGGCTCCAGGCTTGGAAATTACATTCATCCGTCACCATCCATCCGTCTAACAAATACTTGTTCCAGGCCCTGTCCTAAGCCCTGGGGTTGTGGCTGGTGAACAAGACAGACCAATCTGTACCCTCATGGAGCTGTCTGTCTGGCAGGGCTATGGATGTCAAACAAAAAATTACACATGCATGGCTAATGCCCTTTTAAAATCAAAGACCCTGCATCTGGCACTGCAACACCAGGCTTAGAACGCCCTTGGCCTCTGGCTTGCTCTGTGACCTAAGTGAGTCCTTTCTACTCTCTGGTCCTGTAAGGGGTGGCCCAGATTTTGTGTTTAAGGGAAATAGCTTCTGAATAAAGGGAGAAAAGACCATTCTGTCCATGTGGAAGCGCGTGTCACCACATGGGGTGCTGTCCCTGCAGGACTCCTTTAAGGACGCAGTCGTCCTCTTGGTGGCTTTTTAAGATGTCCCAGCCTTGGCTCTGAAAGGTGTCCTGATTTGGGGACAGGAGTTCCAGAGTTACTCTGAGCAGAACTGTAGCAACAGGCTTTTAGTAAAGAACACTGCCTTGAGGAACAATAATGTGGATTCTGCTTCTACCATTGGTAGAAGAATATCAATTAGAACAGACTTTTAAAAAAAGAAAAGCAAAATCTTATCCGGGTGCGAAGGCTCACGCCTGTAATCCCAGTACTTTGGGAGACCAAGGCAGGTAGATGGCTTAAGCTCAGGAGTTTGAGACCAGCCTGGGCAACATGGCAAAACCCCATATCTACAAAAAATATAAAAATTAGCCGGGCATGGTGGCACGCACCTGTAGCCTCAGCTACTTGGGAGGCTGAGCCTGGTAGGCAGAAGTTGCACTCAGCTGAGATGATGCCACTGCACTCCAGTCTGGGTGACAGCAATGAGACAGCACGCCTAGGTGGGGTCAGGAGCCCTGAATTTCTAACCAGCCCCCAGGTGCTGTGGACAGTGCTGGTCTGTGAACCACTCTGAGTCAAGGAGATAAACAGTGCTGTTGGGTGCCTCCTGTGCATTTAAAACCAGACCCTGTGTTTCCTGAACCTCCTCTCCCTGATCCTCACCAAAGACACCATTATTCTCATTTTGAATACCTGAGGCCCAGCTGAGGGCGGTAACTTGCCCAAGGTCACACAGCTGGGAGCCTGCCGGCGTTCGCGCTGGGCCAGCGCCACCTTGGAAAGGATGCTGTTGGGGAAGCCTTTTACTACTGAAAAGTGTCCTTGCTCCAAAAGCCGCAGGAGGCTTTTTAAGACAGCCAAGTCGGATGTAAATCAGGGGAGAGCCCAGGGCCAGCCAGACTGCTGACAGCGGGGCGGCCTGGGTCACCGTGTCCGGACAAGGCCCACAGCGGGATTTGGAGCTGGCATGCTGCCTGGGAGTGGGCGAGCCGTCAGGGATGCTCTGGGTGCCTGAAAGACCAGCCTGAAGACTGCTGGAGCCTAAAGAGGCACCTTAGCCTCTTACTTCCTCCCCCATTATTTAGATGCATTCTGGGGAAATACGGCTGGCTGGAAGGAGCAGCAATGGGATTGCATGAACTGGGACCTGCTGCTTCCGTTGTTTAAAGACTGGCTTATCCCTGCAGCCACGCGGGCATTCTCCGTAATCACGGTCTGCTTTGAGGACAGAGAGGGCATGGTTGCCTGCTGGCTGGGGCTTTATTTTCGCACTGAGCTCCTATCTTCAGCAACTGGGAAACGTAGAACAGATAGTGAGAGTCCTCAAATGCTGCCCCTGGCCCAGCACTATGGGTATCACCTGGGAGCTGGCAGAATGCAGAACCTCAGGCCCCACCCAAGACCTGCTCAGTTAGACCTCGGGGGTGGGGCCCAGGAATCTGGATTTTCAAGAGCCCTCCAGGCAATTCTGCTTTGTGTTTAACTTAGAGAAGGCCTGATGACCTCTCTGGCTGTGTGCCTGGGGGCAGGGTGGGGCTGGGGGGAAGGGTCAGGCCTAACCCTTGCCTGTGATAACTAGAGTGACAGGGGCTGCGGGAACCTCAGGTGTTCTGTCATCCACATCCTTCCTCTTTTTATGTGGTGGGAGCAGTGTGTCAGAGACATACATATAATTATGCAGCAAGTTCAAGGCAGGGTATAGGTCTGGATTCTTATATTGCAAATGGCAGAAATCAGTTCAAACTGACTATTTTTATTTTATTTTTTCTGAGATGCATTCTCACTCTGTCTCCCAGGCATGAGCCATCACACCCAGCCCAAACTGACTTTAAAAATAAAAAAGAACATTTACTGACTCTTTTAACATAAAAGCTCAGGGCCATACTTCAGCCCGAGGCGGAATCCAGGTGCTGAAAGCTGTCATTGGGACTCAGTTTCCTTCTCTCATTTCCCGGCTCTGTGTCGGTCTGTGCCTGCTTCATTCATTCTCCATGGGTGCCCTAGCTGCTCATTAGCGTGGTGCAGCAACCACTGCCCCCCCCGTCAGTGTAGCCATCTCAACCAAGAAAGAGCCTTCTTTTTCCCCAGTATTTTTAGCAAAAGTCCGAATCACCACTCTTTTTGACCAGGCTGATCAAGTGCCTATCGTTGAGCCAATCATGACAGCCCCCCTCTGATTGACTAGAGCTGGCTCACATGCCCACCTAGGAGGAGGAGATAGAGTCAGTCCATCTAGACCCCATGGGCTGAGAGCAGGCCTGTGTGGGCCTCCTGGTGGAACAGGTTTAGGCTGTCCCCAGAAGGGCCATGGGTGCCAGCAGGCTAGATATATGGACTTTAGTGCTATTTTTTTTTTCTTTTCCTTTTTTTCTTTTAAGAGACAGGGTCTCTGTCACCCCAGCTGGAGTGCAGAGGTACGATCTGCTCACTGCAGCCTCAACCTTCTGGGCTCAAGCAATCCTCCCGCCTCAGCCTCCCAAGTAGGTAGGACTGTGCTAGCATACTCAGCTAATTTTTAAATTTTATGTTTTTGTAGAGACAGGTCTCTCTATGTTGCCCAGGCTGGTCTTGAACTTTTGGGCTTGTGATCCTCCTGCCACAGCCTCCTGAAGTGCTGGGATTACAGGCATGAGCACACCTGGCCTTTAGTGCAATTCTTATCCTCCTCTCTGAACTGGGCTGGCCTCGTATAATTGGTAAGGTTTTGGCCCAAACAGAATTATGCTCTCCTTCCTCTGGTTCTCTTAACATTGTGCTTTAAATAGGCTGCCTTCATCTTTCACTTTATCCCACTTCCCTGTATATGGTCTAGGATAGCAAGGTACATGTTGCTATTTCCACCACCCAAACCCATGGCAGACATTACTTATCCACCCAGCCTTCACAGAGCCCAGAATGGAGCTGTGATGGCCTCTCTATCATGTGCCCAGCCTCTAGCCCATGGTTCCAGGCTTCATGAGCTCAGAGACCTTGGCTGAGTTGTCCACTGCTGAGTTTCATGTGCCCAGTGCAGTGCCTAGTACAGTAGGTGCACCATAAGTTGTTGACTGACTGTTCCTACCTCACAGTGTCTTGGACCCAGTGGGCACCAGTGTGAGCCTGTTGAATGTGAGGGCCCTAACGAAACAATGAGGTCATCTAATTTGGAGGACAGGGAGCTCTGGAGCATGCTGGACTGGCATTTACTGACACTGGCAAGTGTGCCTCTGGGTCTGGGAAAGAGACTGCCAGGGCTGAGCTGCAGCTACAGCAAGGAAAGGGGTCCTGGAGGCTTCTGCCTGCTTTCCCAGACCCACTCTCTCACGCCATCTCCCCCAGCGACACCCCTGCTCATCTCTGCTAATCCCAGTTTAACAGTTCATTGAAAAGATCTCAGTTGAGAAGAAACCATTTCCTGACTTTGCACACTTAGATTCCAGGAATCCAGGAGAGCCTTCCAGCCTCAGGGCAAGGAGCTTTGCTGGTAGGAGGAGGTGATCTGCCCCCAATTGCCTATTTCCCAAACTGAGCTTCTACTGAAAAAAACAACAGAATAAAAAAAAAAAGGTCTTCCGGGTTAGGCACTTCTGGGACTGCTTGGCTCAGCAAAGCTCAGCAGATTTTCTGGGCAGTGATTCTTACCCCTGAGCTGGTTGGTGAGGACCACGTTCCCCAGGGATCTTCTCCAAGGCCCCTCGCTCTGGCCCTGCTATGTTCGTGTGCCCCTCAAGAATAGTCAGGCCACGTGACTGAGCTGGTGGGGCACTCAGGAGTGTGGGCTTTCTCTGGCTGGGGCTGTGGAGCAGCTTACCCATTTGCAGCTGAAATCTGTCTCCCTCTGACCAAGGGTAACATGCTGGTTCTTGCTGCTGACTGAGTTTTGGGCACCCGGCATCCAGGAGAGGGGCGTGTGTGAGTAAGGGGTCGTGTGTGAGTTAGAGTGCATGTGTGTCCCATGTGGGTCTGTGTGTGGCTGTGAATGTGCGTGGCCAGCACAGGCAAGTGTGTGTGGGGCTGGGAGTCTGCATATGATTACACATGTGTCTGAATGTGTCTGTGTGTGAGCGTGTGTTGGCACATGTGAGTCTGTGTGTATGAGCCTCAGCGTCCTGGCCTTCCATATGGGTTGGTGAGCCCCTCCCTAGCACAAGTTTGGTGGTTATAAGTGGGTGGAAGAGCCGGGCGTGGTGGCTCACGCCTGTAATCCCAGCACTTTAGGAGGCCGAGGCAGGAGGATCACGAGGTCAGGAAGGAGTTCAAGAGCAGCCTGGCGAACATTGTGAAACCCCCCATCTCTACTAAAAATACAAAAAAATAGCGAGGTGTGGTGGCAGGTGCCTGTAATCCCAGCTACTCGGGAGGCTGAGGCAGAAGAATCATTTGAACCCGGGAGGCAGAGGGTGCAGTGAGCCGAGACCACGCTATTGCACTCCAGCCTGGGCAATGGAGCAAGACCCTATCTCAGAAAAAGAAAAAAAGTAATTGGAAGATCAGGGGCCCTGTGCACAGTCTGCCTCTAACCAGATCTCTTCTTTCCTTCTCTTCCTCTCTTTACAATAGATCCAGAACTAGAACCACAGCCCCTTCTGAGGAGCTTCCAAATGTAAGTGACCTGGGACCTCCCGGTGGGATGGGTGTCTCACACTGTGCAGTGACCCAAGGTGGGGGGCTCAGGAGCTCTGTGTCTCCTCCAAGCTCTAGGAGGAGAAGACAGGACCCCTAAGGCCCGCAGACCTTGTCCACACCTCACCTCCAGGTGGCAGGTCCCCTGGCCTGCGTTGGCCACTCTGTGCCTGCGTGGTCCTCAGCCAGTCTGTGCCAGAGAGGGCACAGGAAGGCTCTGCAAATGGGCCAACCACTGGTTTCAGAGACCCAGCCCAGGCCCTGTCCTGGTTCTGCTGCAGGGTAGCCTGGGGCAAGACTGTTGTGGGGAGGAGGCCCTCACTGAGCTGATTCTGAGGACTGGGGGTCTGAGCTTGGCTCTGTCTCTAATCTATTAAAGATTTGTTGTTTTGAGACCAGGTCACACTCTGTTGCCTAGGCTGGGGTGCAGTGGCATCATCAGGGCTCACTGAGCCTCTATCTCCCTAAGTTCAGGTGATCCTCCCACCTCAGCCTCCCTAGTAGCTGGCACTACAGGCATGTGCCACCATGCCCAGCTTATTTTTGCACTTTTTGTAGCAATAGGGGTTTACCATGTTGCCCGGGGCACGGTGGCTCAGGCCTGCAATCCCAGCACTTTGGGAAGCCAAGGCAGGAGGATTGCTTAAGGCCAGGAGCTCAAGGCCAGCCTAGGCAACATATTGAGCCCCGTCTCAGCAAAAATTAAAAATAAATAAAATTATAAATAACAAATATGCAAAATGGAAAACCTTTGCTAAAGTTGCAAGAGTATTACAGTGGCCTCGCATTACACCCTTTGTTAAGATTTTCCCATGGGTAACATTTGCCACATTCACTTCATCTCTTTCTCACTAATATGTTAAATAAAAATAGCCATGTGAATTTTCTTCCATTTTTGCTGAATCACTGGGGTAAATTGCAGGCGTGATGCCCCTTAACCTCGGTCCTGCAGGTCTTTCATAAGAGCAAGGCCATTCTCTTATATAACCCTGGCACAGTTACCTACCCCAGGAAACTGATTTAACATTGACGTGATTCCGTTATCTATGGATCTTAATGGCATTGTGCTGATGGTCTCAGTGTTTACAGCAGCTTTATTTTTCTTTTAGTTCAGGATCATCATCGTGTTTTTAAAAAAGGTTTAAGGAATGTCTTCTTCACTGACTTAAGACATTGCCTACTCTAGGGGCTTCCAGATTCTTTTAATCCTCAGCATTCATTAAATACATTTTACAATGGGATTTGGCCTGTGTGCGCACATATGCAAACATGCGTGTGAAAGTCAAACCCTGAAACTGAGGTTTCTCAGATTATCTCGTACTCACCATCCGCTGTGCTCTGCTCTGCGTCTCATTTTGTAAAAATGATGGCCTTGACCCCTTCCCTTGATGTCAAGAGCGACTGTGGACTCTGCTTTGGAATTTGAAAACTCTGGCTTCCTGGGCAGAAATTTCTAAGGGGGAAGGCTAAGCTCCCACTGGTCCAGGGTTGGGATTGGTTGATGTGGGGTCCCCTTGAAGCTGGGACCAGACAGGCATTCATTTGTGGCCCAGAGCTTCTCAGCCTACTGCTGCTGGCGGCTGGACCGACCAAGTCCTTCCTTTTCATCAAGCCCCTTGGGCATAGAATGCTTAGTCACAAGCAGCCCAACCCCGGGGAGATGGATTCTTTGCGCTGTGACATTGGGCAGGTGTGTTCCCCCAGCCAGCTGCTAGGCAGGCATGGAGGTGACCTACACGATGCTGGCCTCCAGAGTCATCATCATCATAATTATAGACGTCAATAATCATTGCTAATACTTCCTGGACTCAGCATGCTCAGATGGTGCTGAGAGGTTTCGTGCGTTAACTCATGTTTCTCTGTCAACCCTAAGAAGTTGGGTGTGCTGTTGAAAAAACATGACATAAATTTATTGAGTGCTTCCTGCTAAGCATGTCACAGACCCACACACAGCCTCCTCTGGAGCCCTGTGGGGTGGGTGCTGATGTCATCCCCATTGTACAGATTGGGAAACTGAGGCTTGGAGAGATGAATTGATTGTTCTCAAGGTCACACAGCTAGGAAGGATTTGAACCTAATTGAGCTGACCCTAGCCCACTTCCTCAGGCTGGGAGCGGCCTCTGGTTCCAGCCCCTTCCTCTTAAGGCCTTCCTCCTGGTTAATGAGAAGTCAAGGGCAGCTGGGGAATGAGTCTTCTGCTGCTGTGAGGCTGGAATGTGAGTTCTGCTTCCAGATAAAGAGTATTGTGCAAGGGGCCCTGCCTGGGCTGGCAGCTTTATAGGCAATAAACAGAGGCTGCCAGTTCTTCTTTTTGAGGCTTGCTGATGTATTTGCACATGGGAGCCCATTTTATAGAAGAGCCTGACAGGCAGGTTTGCCCTCAGTTTTATCTGATGCCTCCTCCAAGCAGCCCTCTTGGCTTACACTTTCTGAAAGGGCTCCTCATCCCCGACATAGCAGGGGTGTCTAGAGGAACAGGGTGAAAGAACAGATGTTGTCACCTCTGAAGTCTGAGCACTGATGGTGTCCGCCCTCCTCACTGGGCACGTCACTTGGGGGCTCAAATCTTCAGGTTCTCATCTGAGAAAGGGCCTGACACGGATATGTGAATTGGTTGGTTGTTCAGTGGAGCCTGAACTTTAATGGACCAGCCCAGAAAAGTATTGCTGACAGGGAGCAACCCATGTAGTGGAGTCCATGGAGCTGGGGAGTCAGACAGTCCCTAGCTCAAATCCCAGCTCCAGCTCTGCCAGTCGCGTGACCTGCAGGGGTCACTGAACTACTGTGAGCCTCAGCTAACCCACCCCTAAAGTGGAGCAATAGCGGCACCCAGGAGGGTTAGAAAGACAGTGATCCTGGGATTTTGGGGTGGGGGTTACCTCACCACTTTTTTATTTTTTTGAGACGGAGTCTTGCTCTGTCACCCGGGGTGGAGCGCAGTGGCACGATCTCTGTTCACTGCAACCTCCACCTCCCAGGTTCAAGTGATTCTCCTGCCTCAGCCTTCTGAGCAGCTGGGATTACAGGCACCTACCACCATGGCCAGCTAAATTTTGTATTTTTAGTAGAGACGGGTTTCACCATGTTGGTCAGGCTGGTCTCGAACCCCTGACCTTGTCATCCTCCCGCCTCAGCCTCCCAAAGTGCTGGGATTACAGGTGTGAGCCACTGCGCCCTCCCAACCTCACCACTTTGTAAGCACGGTGAGGTTACGTGCTCAGAAGGCCTAGCACATCAGTGCCAAGCACCCCACATGCAGTTTCTCATTTTATACCCCAAGGTGAGCCCCCCAGAGCAGCTCTCCACCCCCTCAGCTATGGGGCCAAGTCCAGAAATCAGATTCACCTTCCTGGTGCCTGGGGTAATTTAAGGAAGAAAGGAGATTCTTAAGAGGGAGACCTTCTCGGGGCTTGTCGTGAGATCTCCCATGGGGTGCCTGCCCCCACACCCCCCACCTATTTTAAACTGGTAAATGTAGGGGGTGTTAATATAACAGGTCTATGACTTCCAATGCTGTCAGAAAAGGCCACCTCAGTCCTGTTCAACAAGAGTGCCAATTTCAACATTCGCTTCCTGGAAGGTCCAAGACCATAATAAAATGGTATTTATTGTTTACTCTGGTTATTAAAGTCATGCATTTTTGGCCAGGCGATGTGGCTCATGCCTATAATCCCAGCACTTTGGGAGGCTGAGGTGAGTGGATCACTTGAAGTCAGGAGTTCAAGACCAGCCTGGCCAACATGACGAAACCCCATCTCTACTAAAAATACAGAAATTACCCGTGCATGGTGGTGCGCACCTGGAGTTCCAGCTACTCTGGAGGCTAAGCAAGAGAAAACAAGCGGCTGGATTTGGACCAGTGGCCAGTTTGCTGACCTTGTTGTAAGCAGTGATTTGTTGAATAAACCAGCATTTATTTAATTAATTCCCTAGTGATGGGAAATTGGTTGGTTACAGTTTCTCTGTCTTGTAAACCAGTTTGCATTTTGTTTGTTTGTTGAGACAGGGTCTTGCTCTGTCCCCCAAGCTGGAGAGCAGTGGTGCGATCCAGCTCACTACAGCCTTGACCTTCCAGACCCAAGCCTTCCTCCCACCTCAGCCTCCTGAGTACCTGGGATTACATGCATGCCACCATGCCTGGCTAATTATTTTTTGTAGAGACCGGGTCTTACTATGCTGCCAGGCTGGTTTCAAACTCCTGGGCTCAAGTAATCCTCCTGACTTGGCCTTCCAAAATTCTGGGATTATAGGCAAGAGCTCCCATGCCTGGCCTCTATTTTCCACTGTTGTAAAAGACACGTAACATAAAGCTGACCGTCTCAACCACTTGAAAGTGTACAATTCAGTCGCGGGAAGTAGATTTAAAGCGTTGTGCAGCCAGTCTCCAGCAGTTTTTCATTTGGCAAAACCAAACCCAGTGAACGCCTTTTGAGTGGGCATCTTTACAGGTTGGTCTGGGCAAGAACTGGGCTTGCTGATCGAATGGGGTGCACGTGTTTGAGATGCTGGGCATGTGTTGATGAATCATTGACCCTGCAGAGGTTGCCCTTATTTACACTCTGGCCTGATATCACTGACAGCCCTGGGGCATCGAGATGGAGTGGTGGCACCTCCCTGGGGAGCTCCTGCCTTCAGGACTTTAGGAAACGAGATTTAAAACGATTTATCCTAGAGAAGCAGCTCCCAGTCTGCCAGCCTTCCTCATTTGGGGAAGACAAGAAAAACCCAGTAAGCAAAAAATAGCTCTGAATACTGGGCCAGACTCGAGGCTGAAAAACATACCCCATCCCTAGAGGAGATGTGCTGGTAGCGCCTGCGCTCAGGGGTGCCCTGAGCCTCAGTGTGAAAGTCATTCGGTTTCTACCCTGCTCTGTGACTCTGGGCACATCCTTTAACCTCTCTGTGGGCTCCAGGGTCCTCTGTCAAAATGGGCCTGACGTAGAAGCTCCCTTCTCTGGCTGTGAGGGTCGGGGAAGAAAAACTATGAAAGTTCTTAGCGCAGGAACCGGCACATAGCAGTTCTTCAATAAATGATAGTTATCATTGTCATTGCTAGTATTATTGTGATTATTTTTGGCACCTCTATCTCAGAGAAGTCTGAATATATGCATAGTAATCACATCTGCAGCCCTCTGCAGTTCGCACGGTTTACCCAGCTTTGATACCTGCATCTTCTTGTATGGTAGTTATTATTGCCCCCCATTTACAGGTGAGAAAACTGGGGCTCGGGAAGGCAATGAGAAACTGGAGGTCAGCCACATGTCAGGACAGGGAGCCTGGGTTTAGCCCGTGTCTTTCGCTTTGGTATTGCACATGGCCGCTGCTGGAAGATGGGTCTGGGGCAGGCAGGTGCCTCCTGCCTGGCCTCAGCCTCGCAGGAACGCCTGGGCCTCAGGTGGAGTGAGGACGCCTTGGATGCAGCTTCTCAGCTAGGCTCTTGGACCCAGCAGGGGAAAGAGGGGGATTTCTTCAGGGAGGGGCTTTTTCAGAATTGGCAGGGACTTTCAGGACCTTGGCTGCCTACCTCAGTGAAGTCTGAGGGGAGTTCCTGGAAGGCATTTCCATCTGTCCATGTGTTCTCAGTCAGTGGACAATTAAGTCCAGAAACCTCCGTAAAGAGCAGTCACCTCCAGGATCCCTGGGGCTACAGAGAGCTTTGGGGATTTTGGGGGGCTGGCTCCTCAGGTGCCCAGGAAGGAAGGTGCCCTGGGGCAGACCCAGCTGCCCGCAGGGACCTCCAGGGTGCCGTTGTCTACTCCTGTCTCCACTCACTTACTGGCGGAGCTGGGACAAGTCCCCAAACCTCTGTGTGTGTGTGTGTGTGTGTGTGTGTGTGTGTGTGTGTGTGTGCGCGCGCGTGCACACCCGCGCGTGCCCTCTGATTCACAACATGAAAACAAGTGAATAGAATAAATCATTTATTCCCAGGGTAGGTTCTTGGGGTAGCAGTGCCAAGCTCGGGTGAGAATCTCCACCCCTTCGATTTAGGAGCTGGTGCCCTGGTGCGAGGGCTCTCCTCCAAGCTGAGCGTCCTCCTCTGTCAGGCACAGAACATGTGTAGCACAGGGCTGGTGCCCAGGCCCCTCCCCAGCCTGGCTCAGTGGCTCACCCTCTGGGGGCCTACACTCAGGCCACCTGGGCTTCCTGTCATTGCTTCTCAACCGTGCCCTCATCCCAGCCAGAGGTAGAGGTAGAGTCGCATCCCTGCTCTTCTGCCTGTCAATTCCTAGCGGCAGCTCAGCTCCCGTGTCCAAATCCCCATCCTCACTCTTCTTACTCTGTGGAGTCCCACCTGGGCCATTGTATTACAATAGACTCACCCTCCTACCTCCTTTGCTACCTCTGTCACAGGGAGGGGAGGGGCTGGGTTCTCATTTGTGTTTTTGGGTTTTTTCCTGAGAGCTCTGCTAGTCTCACAGCCTCTCAAGTCTTTTCTGGGCATCCTGCCTGTCCCTGACAAGGGTCTGTCTCTTGTCTCTTAAGTTACTAGGGGCCCAGAGAGACTAGATTCCGATGAGGAATCCAAGACTGGGTCCACATCAATGAGAAGGAAGCCAGGATTGATTAGCAATGTCTGTCAAGGGGGCAGGGTGGGAGGAGGTGGCATGTGTGTCGTCCAGGTGACACCCTTAGTAATGGGCACTTGCTTTGGAAAAACTGTAGAGGAGCCCAGAGGACTTCAAAAGGACTCTACAGCCAGCAGGCAAGAGGTCTTCTGGATGGGAAGAAGGGGACAGAGTCCCTCTGGAAGGACAACGTGCCCAGGGGAGCGCTGCTGTGCCAGGCCTTCTCATGCCTCGGTGTGATCTCACACCTGAGATGAGTGTGAGACACTCACACATGAGTGTTGCGGGACAACATTCATTCACTGAGTACTTACTGAGCAACCGCTGTATACCAGGCACAGTGCTAAGTGGGATAAAGGCCCTAAAGATGCCGTTGGTATAGAGCCAGGAGGCTGGGCCTCGTCTCAGGTGGGTAGAGGGAAGCTGTTTGTGACTGTGGGCTTGTGAGTCTTTCTGCCTCCACTTTTTCATTCACTCTTCCTTATAACAAGCCTCCTGAGGCTCAAAGAAGTACAGTGATCTGCTCAAGGTCACACAGCACCTTGAGACCTCAGGCCTCTGCTCCTCTCAGAACCACCCGTCCTATTGTGGGGCTGTCAAGAGAATAGTCTTTGCTGCTGCTTCTTTGGGCAAGTCCATTTTCCATCTGCGCCTCAGTTGCCCCATCTGTAAAATGGACCCTATGATATCTACTGGGTTAGCAAGTGGATATAGGAGAAAGCAATTTGGTATTTTGAAAATACCAAATGTGTCTTATTAATTAATATTAGCCATAATTCAGGGGAGATTTATTCACATTTAACAATCCAGGCATTCAGGGAAGTCTCTCACCCTAAAAGAGACAAAATCAGGGAGTGTGGCCTTCTGTGGGCCAAGCGATCCCTGTGCGGCCCAGTCCGGAAGCCTCACTGCTGGGTTCTGGACCTGCTGGATGTTCCGGGGAGAAGGGTTGTCCCAGCTTACGGTCATGGAGTCAAGACCTTTTGTTTGTCTTTGGCCTTTCTAGTCCATTTGAGGAAGTCACCTTTTTAAACCCCTGCCAGCTCTGCTGAGTAGGGGAAAGGCCCTGGCAAGAGTGTATGACGTCAGGGGAAGTTTGGGGAAAATCTCTAAGCATATGAACATTGAGAATTGAAAGTCTGATCAGTCATTTAAAAGTTTCGGACTTTTGCTGTGGCTCAGGCCCCAGCTATACCTGAGGACCCAGAAATGAGCCACCCTCTGTTCAGCCTGGGAACGTGTGTGGGAAGATGCTACAAATCAGGACCCTGTCAGGGGTGGGGAGGGTCTCTTGAAGGTACTTTGGGCACAAAAAGTTAAAAAAAAAACTCTCAGAGATCTTGAATGACAGAAATATGCCAGTTGGCCATCAGACAGTGAGGCCATTCCCAGTAGGCGAAACAGCCCAAGGAAAGACCTGGTAGACAGTGGAAGCCTGGAGTGACTTTCTAGAAGCCCTAAGGAGTGCAGCTTGGCTGGAGTGTGTCCTGCTCTAGGCAGTGGGGAGGGGACAAGATGGGGGTGGGGGTGGGTCTGGCTTAGTGACCTCAGATCTGTTCAGAGTGATTGGTCTTGATTCACTTTGGGGAACCAGCCCAGAAACAGGAATCCTTATTTCATGGTTCCAAGTGCCCCTTAAAGGTAGTGCTTGTTGTTTTGACAACTGGCTTCTGAGCAGACAAACCCTGCCTTCACCCAAACAGAAGAATCCCAGGCGCAGCCACAAGTCCCCAGAGGAAACCCACTCTAACGAGGTGTCTAACCCAGTTTGCTGACTCACGTGGTTTTGGGAGCCCGTGGAGTGCATTGGGAGGGAGGGGATGGGGACGCCGCACTGTCGAAGGAGTTTCCGTTGAAGCTGCCTGTTTGACACACAACACCGGATGGAGAAACCGTTTAGCTGGTATTTTCCCAGTGTGGCAGTTCTGGAGCCCAGAGGTGTTTGTTTCTGCCTCTCCCAGCACTTAGCTGGAATGCTAAGAAGGGGCGGAGTCAGGGTCATGTTGGTCGAAGAAGGGCATGAAATGAAAGATGGCTGATCTTTCTCGAGCATGGAGTATCCTGTTTCTCCTGAGAGTAAATCCAATTGTGTATTTGAGGCACTTCTTTGTACTTTCCTTGTGTAATTTGAGATGGCCCATTTTACAGATGATGCAACTGAGGCCCCCAGGGAGAAGTGACATTCCTAGGTCACACTTGCAGCTGGTAAGGGATGCAGTGTTAGGTTCCAACTAAAATCTTCTAGGTGATGCAGCATAGGTGAAGGGTGGAACTAGGCAAAGCTTATTTGGGAAACAGAGTCCCGCAGGAGCTGCCTGCACTGGTAATACAGAGCCCAAGCAGCAGAGGCAGGGAGGGCCCCTCCTCCCCACTCACATTGTGGGGAGGAATTATGTAGAACTCGGCCATCTAGGGGTCAGAAAGAACTGCTTGACCAAATAAATAGATGGGTCAATTAAAAAGGACGGATTTCTTGGCTATATATAGTTGTGGCCTAAATCTCAGGTATCCTTGCCCCCAAGGAGTAAAGGGAGCCGTTTTCAGAGGGCACAAGCTATGGACAGAATAAGCTGATTACATCCTGGGGATGGATGCTTTGCAGGAGTGAGAGGAAGCTCCAAGGAGGTGAGGGGTGGGTGGGGGACTCAGTGGGTAGAGAGGGAGCAAGGCAACAATTGCATTTCCCAAATGATGCGGGTTGGGAGACCACCCTTGGATTCTGCTCCTTCCCCTCATCAATTTATTTGAGATTAGTCACACCCCTGGATATCAGCCACCTACTTGCTCAGGCCAGTCTGAATTCAAATGACTAAACATTTCTTCCCTAGCCTTCGGGGTCAGTATTTAGAAATCACAGCCAGTATGCAGAACTCTCACCAATTATGAGTATAATTAAATGGGAAGATCCGTGCAAGCACTAAGCACTGGGCCTCGCATAGCCAGGGCTGTTAGCGGCTGCTCCTGTGATTGAGACCAGCTGCCACCCGGCTGGTGAAGACACTTTTGATCTGGGCTGATTCAGGAGACCTGGATTCTAATTCTTGAGTTAATTTGAAAGTAATACCCCTGCCTCTAGCGGTTTCAGTTTCCCGGTGTCAGGTTGAAGGGGAGAGACTTCCTGGTGTCAAAGGTCACAACCAGGCGGTGCCCCAGAGCCCAGTGGTTACGGATCCAGACTCCAGTCGGCCACTTCCTGGCTGTGCAATCTTGGTCCAGTCGCTTATTGACTCTGAGCCTTAGTTCCTCATCTCCATTTGGGGTAAGTCCCACTCCCCACCGCCCCCCGCCGCTGCATCTCGTAGGGTGGCTGGTTAAGTATTGAGTAAAACAATGCATCCACATGCTGATTCCTGAACCTCTCGCGCAAGCACACAGCGCAGGGAGCTGGGATTGCCCACAGGGTTGGAGGATTTTGCATACATTTAACGCATTTCGAGTGTGCTTTTAAGCCCCATTAGACGAAGATGCTACAAAGGCTCACTACTTTTGGACTAATTAAGAGAAAAGTAAGCCGCTGTAATCAGTGAAACATGATTTAACGAAAGAAAAAAATATTTAGCATGATTAAAACATTTCTATTAGCTACAATTCTGTAAAGTGCCATCACAGTGCCAGACACACTATGTCAGCTGCAATTATTATTATTTCAGCTGTACAGGTAGAATTAGGAGAACCAAGGGTTGCTATGACAATAAGCTGAGCCCCTCCTCATCCCTACCTAGGAGGAGACCTGGCCCCACCCAGAGCTTCCTGTGGTCTTAGTGGGGAAGAAGAAACTTCTGGACCGGCTTCCCAGGGGTGGCTGCACCTGCGGACTGAAGATGAGCAGGAATGTGTCTTCCAGGGCCTAGGAACGGTAGGGCCTCCCAGAGACAGCATGGAGGTGGGGAGCTCTGTGATAAAGGAACCCCTCTCTGGTGTTAGTTCTTCTAACACCACGGAGCGTCCTTATGTGGTGTATTTGCCTGGAAAACACAGCCTCCTGGCACCTAGCGCTGTGCTGGAAGGGGCATTGTGACCTCCTGCTCAGATACTCTGAGGGACAGAGGCTGAGCGCTGGGTGTCTTCCACACTCTCTCTGGCTGCTTCTGTGCCTCAGTCTCCCCTGCCTCCAGTGAGTAAGTGGTGTTTGCTTGTCCACTCATCGTGTCCCCTTCTGCTCACAGAGCCTCTGCCCCTTTCCAGAACCACTCTGGGCTCCCTGCTGTGATCACACCCTGTGTGGTTGCCGGCAGCTGTGGTCACCTGAGAAATGGGGTTCAGTGGGATCTGCCCACAGGGGGAGTGTGCAGGGGGCCAGTGTGGGAGCTCTTTGGTCATACTTAATTCCTGGCAACCTGGGTGGCCCTATCAGAGCCCCAGTGGGACAAAGGTCTTCCCCAGAGGCCCGCAGCTTGGAGGAGGGCATGGCTTCTCTCACTGAGGATACTTGCCCAGGTTGCCCCTGCAGACCATCAATGAGAGCCTCTTTTTTCCCACCTCAGCCCAAATCCTTGCCGGAGGCAGCCTCTCAGTACCTGAGCTGACCCAGGGTGGGTCACCAGGTGGACAGGGTTGGTGGAACCCTCCCTTGGAGCCAAGAACCTCCATGGGGTTTGGGGCCCTGTGTTTTCTAGGCCTGGGAGAGAGCTCCCCAAATCAGTAGGGAGCCCTGCTGGTCCTAGGACATCCAGGCAGCAGGGGAGGGAACTGGAGGTGCAGATCAGACCTCGGACATGGGAGACCAAGGCTCTCATCCAGACTCAAGCAGCCCTTCTCCACTTGGACCTCAGTTTCCCCACCTGTGCAATGGTGGCATTAGGCCAAATGATAGTGTTGAATTTCACAAGCTACTCCAAGTTCAAAAACAAAATTTGGATTGAGAGGTGGAGTGGCCTGCCCTTGGGCTGGCACACTTTTTATTTGACCACCATATGGGGATTTTTTTTAAGTGACCAACTGCTCTCACCATGATATAAAAGGGGAAACCACATACCAAAAAATAATAAGACCCCCAAAAGTGTAAGGCTGTAATGTTAGAAGGCAGGGACATGTCACACTGTAGGCTAGGGAAGTCTTCATTCCAGAGTGTCACAGCCCACAGGCTGGCCTTGGGCAGCCACAGAGTAGAAGCCCTTTGGGAAGATCTAAGAGCCAACCACAAGAATTGCGGCTGTCCTGAGTCCTGCTACAGGCAGGCAGCGCTTCCAGATTAGCCCCAGCCTGAGGAGCTATTCCCCTTCGTGTGTGGAGTTTTAAATGTACACTTCTCTGGGCACCCAGCCCTGTCCTGAGCAATTAACTTGGTGTGATCGCCATCCACCCTGTGAGGTCGATGCCATTATCAGCCATGTTATAGGTGAGTAAACCAAGGCACAGACCATATGCTGCCCAGGGTTGCAGATCTGGGGTTTGAGCCTTGTCAGCCTGGCTTCAGAGCTGCCTGGTTAGCCCCACCTACTTTCCAGGCTTCCATCTCCTTACTGTATGTGAACTTGGCATTAAGCTGTTGGACTGGGCTGGGCATGGGCTCACACCTGTAATCCCAGCACTTTGGGAGGCTGAGGAGAGTGGATTACGAAGTCAGGAGTTCAAGACTAGCCTTGCCAAGATGTTGAAACCCTGTCCCTACTAAAAATATAAAAATCAGCCAGGCACTGTGGCAGGTGCCTGTAATCCCAGCTTCTCGGGAGGCTGAGGCAGGAGAATTGCTTGAATCCTGGGGGTGGAGGTTGCAGAGAGCTGAGATTGCACCACTGCACTCCAGCCTGGTCGACAGAGACTCCGTCTCAAAAAAAGAAAAAATGAAGTTGTTGGACTGATCTGTCACTCAATGATGCCTAAGTGAGGTGTCCCCAGTGCCCAAGGACCTCAGCCAGGAGCTGTGGGGTTTCAAAGTTGCCACATCAAGGGGTCCCAGTGTCTGATGTCTGCAGTAGCAGCCATCCTGGGGGCCGCCAGCGGGGTAACATTCCTTTCCTGAAGGTTTTCTCTCCAGCTGCCCAAGGTGTCCGTGGTAACCAGCAGATAGAGAGAAACTTCCTGGCCACCCTGCTCCAACGAGCTGCCCTGCTGTTCCCTCCTGTGGGTTGTTGGGGCCGCTCTGCAGGTCTACAGCAAAATCCTTTTCTACTCTCAAGTCCAGTTCCCAGCCCTTGTAACTTCCATCTGCCCAGCTTAGCAGGTGCCACCATCCCAAGGGCCAGACGGGTACCCAGTACTTTCCATGGGGAACTGCAGGCCCTTGTCTGGTCCCCCACTCCTGCACTCTGCTTTCTGCCCTGAGATGCTCCCCTAAATGCATCCTAGAGGCTAGGAAGGAAGGTGACAGCAGGTTTTCACATCTGTGCTCAGATCCCCAGGGAGCCACCAACCTAGGGGACCCACGTTGCTCAGTCAGCAAGAATATTGATGGGGACCCCAGGATTCTCCAGTCACACCCACTGCAGAAGAGGAGGGTGGCCCCTGAGAAGCCTGGGGAGAGACAGTTGGAATAGAAAGGAAGGGGCAGCTAGGAAGAGGCCCAGGTGTTAGGATGATACCCCGAATCTCAGAACCGGTTGGCCGGTGTTTGAGGCCTGGTCTTGGCTCTGTGAGACAATCTGTAAAGCACTCAGCAGGCATGGCGCCCAGGAGATGCTCAGCAGGGCCTCAGCTCAGAGTCCATGCTGCCCGGCATTTTAGCTGAATGCTGGTCAATTTTGTCATCATCCTGATGGCGTGAATTTTCTAAGTGCCTGCCGTAGGCCAGGCACTATCCTAAGCAGTCTGTACACGTTTGGTTCTTTAATCTCTCAGCAACCTCACAGCCTGGGTACTGTTATTACCCCCATTCTATATTTGAGGAAACTGAAGCACAGACAGGTTTATTTATGGTGTGCAACTTTCTCTCCTGGAGAGGGTCCCTTCGTCCAGAGAAGGGCTGTGTGTGTAGGTATGTGGGAGGGACAGTGGGGACCCTGCACCTCCATGCTGCTAAGCCTCCTGAGAGCACGTCTAAACCACAATCCAGAACAGAGCAAACCTCACCTTGGTCAAGCAGTGTCACCAGTGCCTCCAGTGGCCTTTCCTGCCATTGGTCCCTATGCCTGGGGAGGTGATGTTTAAGGGACAGGTGTTTCTGCTCTTGGGGAAGCCTCACCTGCTGCCTCCACTGGAGAAAGAAAGTGACCTCTCTCTGCTGGGGCAACAGCAAGAGGCGCTCCTGAGTCCCAGGCGGTGCATCTTGCAGCTCATTCCTGTCCTTGGAGACACTGCCTGGGGCCTGCCTGGCTGATCTGTGCCCCTTACCTGCTGCAGAGACAAGGCCAGGCTTCTTTTTCCCTCTGCACCCCCCAGCCCCAGGAGTCGGGGTTGATCCCCAAGGCTTCTCCCCCCAGGATCAAACATGCAGGCCCCACTCAACTGCCCACCCCCAGAAGCCCGAGGTCACCCCTGCCAGCCTTTGCCTTGATTTCTCAAACTGCCTTTCTCTTTAGCAAGTGGCTAAAGGTGCGTTGGCTTTGTCTTGGGCCTGCATCTGGGTTCTGCCGCTTGCTACGGAGTAACCTTGGCCAGGTCACGTCTCCTCTGAGCCTCGTTTTCCTTATTTGTATTTTTAGTAGAGACGGGATTTCACCATATTGTCCAGGATGGTCTCGATCTCTTGACCTCGTGATCCACCCACTTTGGCCTCCCAAAATGCTGGGATTACAGGCCTGAGCCACCACCATGCCCAGCCTGTTTTCCTTATTTATAAAATGAGGGCCAAGGTCCCCATCTGCCAGGGCCTGGTGAGGAGCAGCAGCAGTAGGGAATAAGAGACCCTCTGGCAAACTCTCAAGTCCAGGACAAATGGCTCTTGGGGTGATTCTGGACTTAGTGGGGCTGCAGAAGTGAAACTCAGCCTGGCGCAGCCCCTAGATGCTCACAGCCTGACAGATGAGATGTCTGCGCACACACGCATCACATGTATGCACTCTCATCAGCCAGCCTTAATCTCTTTCCTGAGCTGATTTTGTTTGATGTTTTGCCCAAGTGTCTCCCAGTTCATTAGCACCACCATTCCCAACCTCACCTGATTTTAAGATTCACTTGGGAAGCTGGTTAAACAAGATGGATTTGTGGGCCCCCACCTTGAAAATTTAGTCAATAGTCTGCAAGGGTCCAGGTGTCTGCATTTTTAGCCAGTATCTCAGGCAGCTCTGCTGGTCCCCATGTGAGGATTTTGGTCATCCACTGGTCCCTCCTAAGATCCCAGAGACTTCAGCAATGAATGACTTTACAGATTATAAGTCCCGTTTACAGGTCAAGAAACTGAAGTTTCCCAAGGAGAAATTTGAACTTTATCCACAGTTGCTCAGTTCTGAATGAGAGTCCAGTGTCTGCTGGATGGAGGGGGTGATTCGAGCTGGAGGATGTTAGACAGAAGAGTCTTAGGTGGGCAGGAAGGGCTTTTGCGGGGTGGTGACACTTGGGTCAGGGTCTTCAAGCTGGGCGGGATCTACCTAAATGGAAGAGAACCCACAGACTTGAAAGGGGCAGTGCCAGGGAGACTCATGCTGGGCAAAAGGAGAAATAAGGTGACAGAGATTGGGAGCAGGACAGGCAACTCTAGTGAGCCTGAGATTCCAAGAGGAGAAGTTTAGATTGTTATCCAGGCAGCTGGGAGTCACTGATAGTTCTTGAGCTGGGGGCTGACATGGGAGGCTTTTGGGGTTTGCTAGAGACAAACCTGGCTAAGCAGGTGGGAGCAGAGGTCAGGGCATGCCCCCAAGGAGTTTCTAGGGGTTTCCAAGAGGCCACAGCACAAGTGACAGGCCACCAGAAGGTATACCATGTCCCCAGCACTCCCAGAGCTTAGGCAAAAGTCCAGTGGAAGGTTGAGGGAGATGGCTCCCACTGGGGGTTGCCCTGGGAGGTGGCCTCCACCCAGAGGAAGACCACAGTTGAGAAGTGTCAGTCCTCCCTGCAGCCCAACCCCACTCGAGTGTGGACTGTAGTGCTGAGCTTTTCCCCTGGCCAAGCAGTAACTGTTGTTAGGCACCATCTTGTAGGGCTGGAAGTCGCTGCCTCCGCTGCACCAACATCTGCCAACCTGACAGGATGAGATACGACCCTCATCCAGCCAGGTTTGGATTAAGAACTTACATTCGCCTCTGGTGCCCACTGTATCCCACCGGGTTGGGGTTGTCGGGAATATTCTGCCCTCTGCCACATCTTTCAGGCCTCAGTTTCCTCTCTGTGAAATGAGTTCCTGCCAGCTCTGATGGGGCCGTCTGTGGAGGAAGCTGGAGACTGTAGCTTTGTCCTGTCCTTGATCTGCTGTGGGGCCTGGGCCTCAGCTTCCTCATCTGTGAAGTGGGCTTGCCTGTGGATGTGCCAAGACCTCTGAGGCCCCGTTGTGAGTCTTTGATTTTGTGTGGGATCCCAGGGGACGCCCTGGCACTTGGCAAACCTTTAGGGACAGGAAAAACTAACTTCAAAGTCATTATTGGAAGATGCTCAGGAGCAGACATATTGTTGTTCATCTGTAGAGTTTTGACCATTTGATGGGAAATGGTGCTCAGAAGTTGGGAGCACATCCTGGTCCACCCTTCCCCACTGTCCACAGCCCCCAGCGTTTGCCATTGCAGTTTGCTCTGTTGCCCATAGAGGAGCCCTCAGAATGCCTGACATGGGAGGCTGTTTGTCCCTACGTGGAGTGTCCCCAGAGCCCTGAACCCTCAACATTCCATCTGACAAATCCTAATTGTGCTTATATTCTAGATGTCAGGGAGCAGGCCCTGGGTGACTGGGGAGTGACAGACAGCGACAGTACAGGCTGGGAATGCAGGAAGAGAGCTGTCCTGGAGGCTGGCCTATCCAGGCTGTGAGGGGTGCCTGCTCATTAGGCAGGGGAAGAGTGGGTGGGGCTGAGGGCACAGCACAAGCCAAGGTGTGGGGGCCTGAGAAAGCACGGTGTGTGCTTCAGCAACCCCCGGGGTCTTGGGTCGGTTCCGGATGGTGGAGGGACCTAGAAATCGGCTTCCAGATAAGTGGAGCAGGCCCCTGTATTCCGGAACACAGTGGCCACCAGTGACAGACGGTGCCAGTTCCCCACCCCATCTTGCTAAATCCCAGGCTGTTTGGCTCCTCTAGTGCCACACTGTGGTTGAGCTGAATTTCTGAGTCTGAGTGAGGTGGGGCGGAGGTAGGAAGGAAGAAGAGAAACATGTTTAAAAGAGGAACAAGGAGCGGGAGGTTGTTTGCAAACATTTAATGACGGAGGAGTTTCACATAACGTAGACAGGATATTGTGCCCATTTGAGTGAGGGTAATGCTGAGGCTGAAGAGAGAAGATGACTTGCCCAAGGCTGTATGGCAGAGCGACCTTGCTGGCAGAGCCCTGGTGACAGAGTTGGGGGTGGCCCGGCTCCTGCAGGAGCACCCTTAGCTGCCTCTCTCACTGGGGCCTGTATCCTTCCAATTTCCATAGAGTAAGGGAGGGGTCACCCTCTGCTTTCACAGCCAACAAGGAACAGAGCTTTAGGGTTCTTACAGCCTAAAAGGAGAAGGTCAAGAAAATGGCAACCAACCTTTCTCTTTTCTTGAGTTTCTTTTTTGTGGCCTCCAGAAATAATCCTGGGCTCTGCAGAGCCTTTTTCAGGCTCATGGTCTACCCTACCCTGCCCCCATTTCCGGCAAACCAGGCTGAGGGCTGGGTTGCTAGCGAAGCTCACAGCAAGAGTGACAGGCCTGTCCTGTCGCTGGTGAGTCAGTGCCAGGAGGTGGCTGCCTGCTGACTCACCCACTCCTTCCGCAGGCTCCAGGGGCCCCTGCAACAGCCTAACTCCAGCCAGTCCTGGGCCATGGGGGAAGCGGATGGAAAAGGGGCTTGGCTCCCTCCAACTCTTTGCCTATCCCCTGTACCCTGGAGCCGGGCTGCGGGCAGCGTGGCCGTTGTGCTGTCATTGGCCTAAACAGCATAGCAACAGGAAAACAACCCCAAAACCCCAGCCTTAAGAGCAAGTCCAACAGTGCACAACTCCCCAGGTCAGGAGCCAGGCTTTGCAGAAGCCCCCATGTGCACAGAACCTGCAGGTGTGCCCACTCTCGGCCCTGCCCCTGGCTGTGGAAACAGGCCTTCGAGTACCCAAGGTAGGCATCGTGGTGGCCCTCCCTGAGCTCCTCATCCTCCTTCAGCCCAGCTGTGGGCACCAAGTGTCCTGGAAGTCTACTGAGTGATGTCCAGGGTCGCCTCAGACAGATCCCAGGGACTTGACCATCCGCCATGCATCCAGCTGTCAGGCCCAGCTCTCGGAGGCTCTTTGACCAGAGGTGTCTTTGAAGACTACCCTTGACCAGACATGGAACCTCGTCCTTCTTCTGAGCTTGTAGAATAATTTTTGTTACATTAACAAAACAAGCCCCTCCCTCCTTCTCTAGATAGACGTAGGCACTGTGAAGGCAGGAAGGTGACCCAGTGCCCCTGTGATGGCCCTGAGCCAGGCATGTAGCAGGTACTAGGTCAGCCAGAGCTTTTGCTCCCTCTGGCCACCTCCCCCAGGGAGAATCACACCAGGTGGGCAAGTGCCTGCTCAGAGCAGAGGGGACAGGTGACTTCCCCAGAGCACATGGCAGCAAAGGGTGACCCTGTTCTTTCAAAGCCTGGCTTCAACCGTGGAGCCGACAGGGTTTGGGCTTCATGCACAAGGATGTGGTTGCGTTTGTGCCACAGTCTTAGGTGTTAGGTCCTTGGCCAAGGGGAAGACATTCCAGCCACCTGCCCCACAGGTTCTCAGATGTTGGTGAGGAAGCCAGGCAGCGGAGGTGTGGGGTTAAGGACTCCACAGGCTCTACCGGAAGTGTTAGCTGGGCGTGGTGGCTCACATCACACATAATCTCAGCACTTTGGGAGGCTGAGGCAGGCGGATCATTTGAAGTTAGGAGTTTGAGCCTAGCGTGGCCAACATAGTGAAACCCATCTCTACTGAAAATACAAAATAATTAGCCGGGTATGGTGGTGCATGCCTGTAATCCCAGCTATTCAGGAGGCTGAGAAACTCAAATCACTTGAACCCAGGAGGCAGAGGTTGCAGTGAGCCAAGATCGCCCCACTGCACTCTAGCCTGGGCAACAGAGCTAGACTCTGTCTCAAAAAAAAAAAAAGAGTCACAAGCGAAAAACCCAATGTGGGCCTTTAAGTTCTCTTTCAGAGTAGAAGGGGAGGGTTGGCCAGGTGGTCAGGGACAAGCCAGGACTTTTAGCCAAAAGCATTGAGTCCTCACTGGGGCAGCACAAAACTCAGGATAAATCCAGGTTCTAACCCTGGCCTCGGGGGCCCCCATCCCCTCTTCCTCTCTGCCACACGCTGGCTTTCTGTTTCTTCACTATGTGCACCTTGGCCTTCTTTGCTGTTCCCTGCTCTTTGTTTCTTTTGTTTTTGGGGGGTTTTTTTTGAGATGCAGTCTTGCTCTGTGGCCAGGCTGGAGTGTAGTGGCGCGATCTCGGCTCACTGCAGCCTCTGCCTTCCAGGTTCAAGCGATTCTTCTCCTCAGCCTCCCAAGTAGCTGGGACTACAGGCACACACTACCACACCCGACTCATTTTAGTTGAGACAGGGTTTCACCATGTTGGCCGGGCTCTTAGAACACCGTTTCCCCAGTTCTTTGCCACACAGGTCTCAGCTTCAGTGTGGTTAAAAGCTTGTTTTCTAGAGCCGAGCTTCTGGGTTTGGATCCCAGCTGTATGACCTTGGGCAAGTGGAATCACTTCTCTGGGCCTCTTTCTGTCATCACGGCTGCTGAGGAGTGAGTGAGTTGGTGCCTGGAAAAGGTTTGGCATAGGGCCTGGCCACAGCGAGTCCTCAGTGAGCTGCTGCTGTTATGAAGTGTCACCTCTACAGAGGGGCCTGCTTTGTTGCCTTCTGTGTGCTGGGCACTGTCATAAATATTTGCTCATTAATGTGTTTTAATTTACATCTATCTCCCATTCTGCAGGTCAGCTCAGTAGGGCTCACCCACTCTCTCCAGTTCTAGGGCAGTGCCTGGCACATAGTAGGGTGAGTTAACAGCCACTGCTTGCCAGAGCCACCCGTGCCCTTGTTCTACCCCTGGACTTTTGAGCTGCAGAGGGAAAGTGACTTGGCCTGAGTGACCCAGCTTTCTGGCCCCGCCCACTGCTCTTTCCCTGACTTAGCTGCTTGGTCTCTGCCATGGGTTACCTCTGTTTGCAGCATGGTGTGTGCCCCAAACACCTTCACCTAGGGCAGTGCTGGCCACCCTGCCTTGTCCCGGCCCTTCCCAAGCCATCCTGCCACCAGGAGCCTGCCGTGCCTCCACCCCTCCCGCGCAGCTGGCACGGTGGCACTCTCCTTGCTGCCACTCCTCTGCTGCCAGGCTGTGGTTCTCTGGGGCTTTGGGCCAGGTCCTTTCACTTCCAAGGAGATGATAAAATAACTTGGACCCAGTCCCCAGACCTTGTGTTCACCTGCCAACATTTTTATGAGGGAAAGGTGACAAGTTGGCTGTCTCTTGGACTCATACAGTGCGTTGCCACCTCCGGCATTGTTCCAGAGCCCGTTCTTTGCAAAACCTGCTCACTGTCACCCACTCTACCCCAGCAAACTGCAGACCTAAGAACTACCTGGTGTCTCTGGTCCCCGTCCAGAGGTCTCCTTGCGCCTGGGTGGCACCAAGGCCATGGAGTTGGAATATGGGTGCAAATCCTGGCCCACTGTCTTGTAGCTGTGGGACCTGGGACAAGCCTTCCCCACTCTCTGAGCCTCAGCCTCCTGATCTGTGAAAGGTAAGGCTGATGAGGCTGGGGGTGAAGTAGAGGCTTCTCTGCAGGTTGTGGGCTGAGTGTGATCCAGGCAGGGGGCTTCCAGCAGAGGTCAGAAGTCTCTGAGGGTAGACCCATACTTTGGTGGGGTGGAGGTGGCAGTTAGGAGAGGGGAGGACCTCACCCAAAGATGCTGAACCCCAGGTGGATAGCAAGCCCTGTCTCAGAGATGGCAGGCCGTAACAATTTCCTCAACAGAATTCACTTTCACTACGACCAGAATATTTTTGCTCATTGTTTCAGCTTTGTTCCGGGCAAAACAATGCCTGGTTTCCTGGATGACCTCACCGGGACAAGCCATCAGGGCTGTAGGCCAGCCTGATCAGCATCTCCGCACGAGCCCGTTTTTCCCTTTGCCACGGCCACCTTAGGTGACCTGGGGCAATAGTGTGACCGAAGAGGACAAACTGGCCACAGGCCTAGTCTGACCCCCTCTGTATTTGGTTTGACCCAGGTGGTGGTTTAGAAACTGAAAAATGTATGTGTGCATACATCCCAGATTTCAATATCTCTTGAGAAATTGGAGGATCCAGCCCCAGTGGGCCCCAGTTCCAAAGGCACCTGCAGCAGTGGGATCTGGGGAGAGCTGCCTGTGAGAGCCCAGAATCCCCTGTCCCCTGGTTCCCACTCTTCCCTGCAGCCTCCCCACCCCAGGGACTCCTGTCCTTTGCCCACCAGGCCCCTGGAGGCTTTGGAGCTCACCACGCTTCAGTTAGCCTTTCCCTGGGAGTAGGTAAGCAGCAGATACAGACCAAATGATACAATTCAATGCTTCAATCTCTTAAAGGTGTACTTTTAAAATATATATAGAAGAGGAAAAAAAGCCTTTGATTAGTTTCCACTTAAAACAGCTATTCCACTTAGAGTGGTGGAAAGCACTTCTGCTATTTTTCTCATCTCTTTAGGGACAGGGTCTTGCTCTGTCATCCAGCCTGGAGTACAGTGGCGTGATCACAGCTCACTGCAGCCTCCAACTCCAGGTGCAAGTGATCCTCCTACCTCAGCCTCCTGAGTAGCTGGGACTGCAGGTGCACACAACCACACCTGGCTATTTTTTTTTTTTTTTAACTTTTTGTACAGACAGGGCCTTACTGTGTTTCCCAGGCTTATCTGGAACTCCTAGCCTCAAACCATCCTTTCACCTCAGCCTTCCAGAGTGTTGGGATTACAGGCGTAAGCCACCATGCCCACCCAGGAATAGCACTCTTAACTACAACTCAGTTTTTTTTTGGTGCTTAATTGTTAAACACTAGGGCCAGAGAGGGTGCCGTTGGCAGGCATCACTAATAGATCCTGGCGTTCCTGCTCACTGAGCCTGTACCTAGCCCGGAATCTATGGAGACAGTGGTCCAAGGAGCCCCATCAGGCCCATCATATGCTCCCTGTTTGCTAGGGGAGGGCTCCAGTCCACAATGCCATCTGTCCTGCCTGAGCCTGTGCTGTTTCATCAGCTGGCCTGGCCCAGCCCTGTGGCCCTTGGCACTGACTGCTGCCCAGGCCCTGTCTGGCCTCCTGAGCCCCATCTCCATCATGTGGCCCTTTACTTCCCTGTTTGCCCTTGCCTACTTCCCCAATTTGTCAGCTGGCTTGCAGCTGGCTCCTTATAGACACCAGACCCTATTTCATTTTGTAAAGCAGGTTACCCATAGCAGCTATAGTGGTTGAGAGCATGGATTTCTGAGGCCAAGACAGACCTGGGGGCATTTGAAGCTCAAGTGGCGTTTTCCTCACTGTGTGACCGTGGGCAACTGACTTCACGTCTCTGCATCACATCAGCACAGGAAGGATGATAGCAGCACCCACTGAGGGAATTAGCTAAGAAAATGAAAACGTGCTGGTAGTCAGTGCTTTTTTAAAAGATGCATATTCTGCTTGTGTATACGGTTAGTGCTTAATAAATGCAGCTATCTTTTTCTTAAATTTTTATTTTTATTTAGCAATTTTTTATTTTGAGACAGGGTCTTACTCTATTACCCAGGCTGGAGTGCAGTGGGGCAATCATGGCTCACTGCAGCCTTGACCTCCGAGGCTCAAGTGATCCTCCTACCTCAGCCTCCTGAGAAGCTGGGACTGCAGGCACATGCCATCACACCCAGCTAACTTTTGTAGTTTTTGTAAAGATGGGGTTTTGCCATATTGCCCGAGCTGGAAATTTTAAAATTGACAAAAATTTTATATATTTATGGTGTATAATATGATGTTTTACATATACATCCATTGTAGAATGGCTAGATCAAGCCAATTACGTATCACCTCACTAAGCATTTTTTTGTATGTAGTGAGAACACTTAAAATCTACTCTCAACAGTTTCCAAATACACAATATGTTACTAATTCTAATCACCGTGACATCATGACATACATAATAGAGCTATTGAACTTATTCCTCATGTGTAACTGAAATTTTGTGGTTTTTGGCCAGCAATTCCCCAATGCCTCCAACCATCCACCTTTTCTTTTTAAAATTATTTATTTATTTATTGAGATGGAGTCTCGCTCTTGTTGCCCAGGCTAGAGTGCAATGGCATGATCTCAGCTCACTGCAACCTCCACCTCCTGGGTTCAAGCAATTCTCCTGCCACAGCCTCCTGAGTAGCTGGGATTATAGGCATGTGCCACCATGCCCGGCTAATTTTGTGTTTTTAGTAGAGATGGGGTTTCTCCACGTTGGTCAGACTAGCCTCCAACTCCTGACCTTAGGTGATCCACCCACCTTAGCCTCCCCAAGTGCTGAGATTACAGGTGTGAGCCACTGCACCCACCTCAGACTTCCTCTTTCTAAGTTTTGCTCAGTGCCTGAGGCCCAGGCAGGCCAGGTGGGAACTATGGTCTTGAACCTGTCTCTCCTTTCCACCTGTGTGTGTAGCCTCAGCCAGGCTGCTTGCCTCCCTGTGTGAGCCTCAGCTTCCCATATCTGTAAACTACCAGAGTGTCTCTTCCACACTAAGAGTGTTGTAGTGAACAGGAAACTGTGTTCATAAGCAGCTCAGCCCAGAATGAGTCCTTACAAATCTTAATATTAAGCAGGGGGAGAGCAAAGGGATATTGTATCAAGCCATGGTGTCACTGGCACTAGGCTGTATCTGGCTGCATGTATGCCAAATCTGACCAGGTGATCTGCAGTTGGTTTCAGGCATGGCAGGCTCTGGCTGTCACCTCTGGAACACAGAGACAAGGAGAATGTTCAGTTGGGCACAGGAGGAGGCTTCATCCCATATCCTCTGTATCAGTCAATTCTAATCACTTGCAGCTATAATAACCAAAGAGGAAGCTCTTAAAATGGGGAATTATGTATCTCGGCTGCTGCAAAATAACCCTGGGCCCAGTGCCAAGGAAAACAGTCCTTGTTGGCGGGTGCAGGGATGCCTGTGGAGGAGGACTCGTTCCTGAGCACTCACTGCGCAGCGGGGTGGCCAATTGTGTGTGTATGGGGGCTGAGGTGGCTGGCCTAATTGCAAGTTTGCGGAGGTGCACGGAGATACTCCAGGGACTTCCTGGAGGGCGTCATCTGAGGTCAGGCTGAGCGCCAGAGAGAGAGTGGAGGCAGAAGCGCCTAAAGGCTTAGCTACAACATCGCGGTCACTGTTACTCCCAGCTGAGTGACCTCGGGACGTCACTTTTCATCTCTGGGCCTTGCTGATCTCACCCTGGGGAGTATGAAGGCTTTATATACCCAAGGCCAGGGGTGGACCGGATACTAGTGACAGCGGTAATGAGAGGAGATAGTCGCAAGTCATAATAGTAGCTGCTGTGTGTGGAGTGTGTTGCCATATCCTTTTCTAAGCACCTTCTGCACACCCCCTCATTTAACCCTCAGGACACTCCCATGGGGAGGAGGCAGTTACCCCATTTTACGGATGAGGACACTAAGGACTAATGGAGTTGAATGACTTGCCTGAGGTCACCTGTTTGGGAAGCGGCTCTCAGCTTCTGGGTCGAGGCTTATACTCTGGTCCCTATAGGGGCCAGGGTACCTGGGGCAGCTGGCGGGGAGCCAGGGGGCTTTCTACACTGCGGCTCCAACAGCCAGTGGGAAGATTCAGAGGGGACTGAGCCTGAGCAGTGGGAGGGACTAAAGCAGCTCTGTGTGGCCTGTGTCCCAAGGAGAAGGGGAGGGGGAGGTTGGGGCTAGAGGGTTAGCAGGGGTGCGTGCTGGGACCTGGTGGGCCGCGGTGAGGAGCCTGTGCTTTTTTCTAGGGGTGATCAGAGGGTTTGGGGGGCATGAGGACCTGATTATGCTTTTTAATCTGCCTTCAGCTGCTGCGTGGAGAATAGATCAGGGCGGGCAGAGTAGCAGCAGGGAGACCTGTGAGGAGGCTGCCACAGATGCCCATGCAAGGGCTGAGGGGCCTGTCGCTCGTGGTTGCCATGGTGACGGAGCGATGTGGGTGGATGCCAGGAATGTACAGGCGGGTCTTGCTGGAATGGGCTTTTGCAGGGACAGGCCTGCTGGCTGTGTGTTCTTCAAGGCAGGTGGACCTGTGGCTGCAGCCCCCACAGGTGGAGAGGTGGGTGCACCTTGGAAATTAGGAGTGGGGAGACCCCCACCATGCCAGGCACGTGACAGGTTCCCACTCTGCCCTGTTTAAAACCCCCACCCCATCCTGGCTCAGCCCCAGGCGGTGGGACAATGGGGTCCTGAGTGTGAAAGGGTGTGGAGGCCTCCTTTTGTAGGAAACCAGAGCCTAGAGCAAAGGGACTTGGGGAGCCCCATTTGCTCTTCCTCCATGTTTCTAGAGGGGTCTCTGAGTGTTAGTGTAGCAAGTGGGTCTGTGTGACCAGAGGGCAGAGCCAGGACTCTCAGACACAGTGAAACAAACCCCCCAGCTCCTTGCGGGGATGAACTTGGCCCATCCCAGCTGCCAATGAGGTCATGAGCTTCTGGGTGAGGAGGCTCCAGGGTCATTTCCTGAGAAACACCTTCACTCGGAGGGAGTTAAGTCTCACATCCTCCAATTATGCGCCCACCAAGCCAGCCCGCAATAGGCTGCCCTGATAACCATCGGGGGCTGTGCAAGTCAATGCTGGAACAATGCTGGCCGCTAGGACTATTTTTACAGTAGCCATTGGCCTGCCGCATCCCGCGCCTGGCCCCGAGGGAGCAGGGCAGAGAAAGGCGGCGCGGATGCTCTGGTAGACAGAGGAAGGGCTCCGTGAGCTGCCCGGCGGCTTCAGGAAGCCTTTCTTGGTCTGCTGGCCGCCAGATAGTGAAACAATTGGGGTCCCCCACCCCGAGCCAGGGAGAGGAAGGAGGTGTGGGGGAAATGGGGGTTTTGTTGTGCTTTTGTGCCTCTGTTCCTCGAGCACAGCCCCCGTGGCCCAGTGGCTGGGGCCAAGCCAGCACATCCCCTCTCCACACCCCAAGTCCTCAGCCAGCTACCGCCTCACCCTGTCTACAAGGCTCTGAGGCCAAGTGACTTGCCTGGTCACACGATTGGCAAAGCCGGGGTTTGCAGTTATCACCGGCTGCCTGTGGATGCCACTCTGGGATCCATCTACCCAGCAGCTCTTGCCTGACAACCTACTGTGTGTTGGGCATGGTCCTGGGCTCTGGGACACAGTAGTGAGCAAGGCAGGTGCGATCCTTGTCCCCAGGAGCCTCTATTCTAGTCAAGGAGATAGACAACAGCGACTCGAGGAATTGAACAAGATACTTTCAGGTAGTGTTAGGTGCTCTCATGAGAAGACAAACTCAGATGCCCACCAGAGCCAGCCAGGTGAGTGCATCCTAAGCCGAGTGGCAAGCTGGGGTGTGGCCATGTGACAACGCGGTCACATCTGCTCCAGCCAGTGGTTGTCATGAGGAGTATGAGCTCACTGTGGTCTAACCTTCCAATTTTTCAAAAGAACTTAGAATTCTTGACTTTTCTCTGAACTCTGATTATTTCAGTGTTGGCCACCAGTTTGATCATGAAGACAAGTTGTATCATGGACTGCTTGGCTCTGAGTTAACCACTTCTGCTGTCATCCTTTTTATTCTGCAGGTGGGGAAACTGAGGCTTAGGGAGGGGCAGGTAGGCCCAGTAGCTCTGGCTTTCCCTGCTCATCCGTTTTCTGTGTCCCTCTGTTATGTCGTGGGTCAGCCCTTGAAGGCAGGGGGCCCATCCTTGAGCTGTTTCCTCCCACTGTGGGCTAGAATTCGGAATGCTCTTGGTAACCCTTGTCAGTTCTTGGAGAGCACAGATGGCTGCACTGGATGTGACTGTGGCCCTCGGGGCTGAGCTGCCAGGGAGAATGAGCACTTGGGGACCTTAGGAAGTACAGAAAGAAGAGGCTCTGGCCTGGCTGGTGGCAGACCTCCCTCTAGACTGGAGGCCAAGCAGAAGTGGGCTGAGGATAACCATGAACAGCTCCAGGGAGCCAGAGGGCAAGGGAACCTGGCTGATAGGATCTACAGGGTCAGCCCCTGGAATCAGAGCAAGCCAGAGGATGGTTAGAGAAGGGTGGACAAATGGGGATTAACAAGCAAGCACTCTTGCATAACCCTCACCAGTGCCAATCCCATATTTTTTTCTGCTAGAGATGTGACTGGTTAATAAACTACAAATCTGTTTCATAAACACCCATTCTCTATACTTGGATGGCAACCCATTCTCAAATACTGTTTTCATTCCAGCCTGAAACCCTATTCCTAGTTCATTTCCGTCTATCCTTTCTTTTTTTTTAACTTAGTTATAAATGGTGACCCCTGTGTGCTGGGCACTGTGTTAAGGCATTTGTAAAATAGGAGCTTCCATTTTTTTTTATACAAATCCAAATTTAGAAGATAGTGTCTGTTAATTTCTAGAAACTGCACCCAGCCTGTTATTTGGCAGATGCCTAGAACTGCCTGGGTGTGCCACATTTTGTGAAAGACAATGCTAAGACTGGGATGCAGGCGAAAGTGTGACACTCAGATGACAAACATGGGGGCCCCTGGTGCTTCTTTTCAGCAGGTGCCTGGGGAATGGAACCTGCCGATTCTATGGGCTGCAAGTGTCCACAGCCTGAATCTTGAGGTTCCCGGTCCCATGAAGGGGTCTGAATGACTCCTGATGTTGCTGTCAGAGCGTTGGACAGATGAGGGGATGCCTCGCCCTCTGCCACAGGCCTGGGCAGGTGGGAGTCGGCTCGCGGATGAGGAAGCAGAGGTTGTGTCTGAGACACACAGGCAATCTCTCATTAGCTGCACCATGCTCTCTTTTGTCCCCCATAGAAAGCAAGGAGATGGCCACCAAGGAGAAGCTGCAGTGTCTGAAAGATTTCCACAAGGACATCCTGAAGCCCTCACCGGGGAAGAGCCCGGGCACACGGCCTGAGGACGAGGCTGAGGGAAAACCTCCGCAGAGGGAGAAGTGGTCTAGCAAGATCGACTTTGTGCTCTCTGTGGCTGGCGGCTTCGTGGGCTTGGGCAACGTCTGGCGCTTCCCGTACCTCTGCTACAAGAATGGTGGAGGTGAGCCTGGGCCGGGCCACAGGGGAGCCCCTCCAGAACAGAGCAGTCTAGGAGCTGGAGGCTGGGACCAGAGCATGGATGGCCTCTCTGTGCCCTGCTTTCCCTGGCCCCACCCCCTTGACCTCCGTGAAGTCAGCCTGTCATGCCCCTGCCAACCCCATCCTTAGAGACAGGGGATAAGCCTGATTGAGAATCAGGGTGCTGTTCTGCAGGGCCTTGCTGTGTTACCTTGAGCAGGTCTCTCACCCTCTCTGATCCTCCAGTTTGCCATCTCTGAAGAGGGGAGACAAGGTCAGTCCCGTGTCTCCCAAGCCCCAGACATCCACACACCTCCTTATCTGTCTCCCATGTCTACTTGCCTCTGACTGTTTCTTTATCTTTCCTTTAACATTCATGTTTGCTTTTCTAACTTCACCAAATGTACTCCAGAGAGCAAACTCTGTTTCTCACATAAATGGAAAACTGGTATCATTTGTCATGCTACAAAGGGATCCAGGAATATAAAGTACAGTGAAGATATTTTTTAAATGTAGTGACTGCGCTTGGTTGGGTTGATGAGTTGGTTGGCTTGGGTTTTTGGATTTTAGTTTGTGTTCGTTTTTGTTTTTGTCTCCTGAAGGCTCTGAGCAGGAGCCCTCTGACAGGTCTTCTGTTACAGGTGTTGAGTCAAGCAGCACCTAATGATTTAGTTGCTTTCTTGCTGGTGCCATGAGGGGCTTGAAGAGAACTGGATAGGGAGGAACTGCCCACGGCTGGTTCTACTCATTGTCAAATGCTTGTGTGTCAGCGGAGATGGGCATGCCTTGTGCCGCCCACATAATTAGAACCACCTTCTGGGGAATTCTCCCTTAGAGCCTGGTTTCTTAACCTTTTGTAGGTCTCAGGCCCATTTGGGACTCTGATGAGTGTCCTAGATGCTCCCCAGAACAAAGCACATACACTAGACCCAAGTTGCCCACAGTTTCAAAGGGTTTATGGACCCGCTAAAGCCATTAGTGGACAGCAGGTAGGATTCCCTGCCCCGGGGCTTTCCTCACCTTCCTCCCCTCAGTCCCATCCCTGCCGGAGATGCCTACGCTCTAACCCTTACCAGCGGGCAGGCCTGGGGAGGGTAGGCAAAGGCCCCGACAAAGTGGCAATGTTTGAGTGGGTCTTGGAGGCCAAGCAGTCCTTGTTTAGAGGGGCGGATGTGGAGGGGGCAGGCAGGCAGTAGGCACAGCTGACACGAAGGCTCTGAGGCTTGAAGACCCCAGTAGATTTGAAGGTGAGAGGGAGGGCACACTGGAAAGGCGAAACCAGCTGGCCAGATGGGCAGGGCCTGGAGCATTTCCCACCAGGTCCAAGAGGTTGGCCTTGAGCCTCATGCCCCTCATGCATTCTCTCTGGTTCCATTGGCTGAGAGGGCTTGGGAGCCTTCTGCATCAGCGCTGCCATGGCCACAGCCTCACCCTTGCCCATTTTGCTCTCTGTAGGTGCGTTTCTCATACCGTATTTTATTTTCCTGTTTGGGAGCGGCCTGCCTGTGTTTTTCTTGGAGATCATCATAGGCCAGTACACCTCTGAAGGGGGCATCACCTGTTGGGAAAAGATCTGCCCCTTGTTCTCTGGTGAGTATAGGACAGAGGTCACTTTGGGGGCGGCCTGGTACTCATCAATTCCACACATTTTTATTGAGCACCTATTGTCTGCCAGGTTCTTTGGTGTCTCATGCACATCGTTTAGCTCTGTGCCTGACACACGATAGTGGCCAGTACAGCAGCAGTGTGATGCGGGTACTGCTGCTTAGGAGTACAGGGAGAGGAGATGTGGCAAGTGCCTAGCAGGCAGTAGCTACTCAGTCAGGACCAGCATGCCCACTTCCGAAGGTTGTTGCATAGAGAAGCCAGCCGCCGCACTATTCACAGTAGCAAAGACCTGGGATCAGCCTAGGCGCCCATCAGTGGTGGACTGGGTAAAGAAAATGTGGTGCAGATGTACCGTGGAAAACTATGCAGCCATAAAGAATAGCAGTGTGTCCTTTGCAGCAACATGGATACAGCTGAAGGTCAATGTCCTAAGCAAATTAATGCAGAAACAGAGAATCAAGTGCCACGTGTTCTTGCTTATAAGTGGAAACTCAACCTTGGGTACACATGGGCATAAAGATGGGAACAATAGACACTGGGGACCCCAAAAGGGGTGGGAGCAAGGGTTGAGAAACTACATGTTGCATACTGTGTTCACTATGTGGGTGACAGGATCAGTGGAAGTGCAAACCTCACTTTCATGCCATATACTCCTGTAAAAAACTTGCACCTGTAACCCAGAATCTAAAGAAGAAAGAGAAGCCTGTAGCTGCCTGGCAGTAGAGTGCAGCAGATAAGTATTCAGGTTCGGGAGGCTTTCTCTCTGAGTTCAAGTCCCATTTCCTCTCCTTGATGGTTTTGTGACTTTGAGAAGGTCACTTTGTACTTCAATTTTCTCATCTATAAAATAGAAATATAGTCGTGTGCCTACATCACAGAGTTGCTACGAAGACAAAATAACATCTCCATGTAGAAGTGCTTTGTACACAGTCAGCATCAAATGAATGGTAGCTTAATTAGTCCTATGTTTAGAACTTAGTATCCACACAAAATAATCACTGTTATGATTTAATTGCCAGGGATGGGAACATATGTGAGTCTCTTCATTCGGTCATCCACATAAATCCATTTATCCTTGAGCCTTTCTTCCGTTAAACCACTCAATAATTAGACTAACCATCCATTTTCCATTTATCTACCCATCCATCCATTCATCTACCCAAGGTTCTAACCAACTACCATGAATCCATACATCCTTCTAACAAATTATCTATGCCACAAATGAATATCCGTCAATCCAACACTCATCATTTTAGCTATTTATCCATTCATCTAGCCATTTATCCAGTCATCCAACTATCCATCTGTTCACTCATCTGTGTATCTCATCCATTCAGCTATCCAACCATCTAACCATCCAACCAACCAACCAACCAGACATCCAGTCATCCAGTCAACCATCCTCTTTATTACCTATCTTTGCATCCGTCCATCCATTTATCCATCCATCTAACCATCCAATCATTATTCTATCCCCTCTACCCCCTGCCACCCCCTGCCATCCTTCAATTCATCTAACCATCCCATTTATCTAACCATATGTTGTTTCACCTGTCCATTCACCCGACCGTCCATTCATCCTATACATATTTGGTGGTCACTGTTGAAGGGCCTCTTATGGCCTGGGGCCTGGGGATACCATAGCCTTCCAGTTGAGTATGTGGCCATGGTGGGTCTGGCCCCTCTCGTGATGTTTGCTCATCTTGTTTGCCCAACCTGCAGGTATCGGCTATGCCTCCATTGTAATTGTGTCCCTTCTGAATGTCTACTACATCGTCATCCTGGCCTGGGCCACATACTACCTGTTCCAGTCCTTCCAGAAGGAGCTGCCCTGGGCACACTGCAACCACAGCTGGAACACACCCCACTGCATGGAGGACACAATGCGCAAGAACAAGAGTGTCTGGATCACTATCAGCTCCACCAACTTCACCTCCCCTGTCATCGAGTTCTGGGAGTAAGACCACCTCATTGAAAGAAGGAGGAGGGCATGGGCGGGGCAGAGAGGATGGCCCACTTCCTTATCTCCTCCCTTGGGATGTGGGAGCCACTGTCTTCTGGGCATTGGAAGGAGGATGCAGATCTGGAAATAAATTTATTCCTTTGACCACAGACAGACCTGGAATCCCAGTTCTGCCACTTACTGGCTATTTGACCTTAGGCAAGCCACTTCTCCTTTCTGAGCCTCAGTTGCTTTACCTGTCAGATAAAGAGAATGAATCATTACTACCCTGACGGGATCCCTATGAGGCAGGTATGCATACTTACGTTGTCTTAAAATGATACAGTTTTCTTAATGTATTTTAGAAAAAATATATTCTCTGTTATTGCACAGAGAAAAATGCGTACATGGAGCTGAAGTTGTTAAGTGAAAAGTGAGTAGATAGAGTGAAAAAGATGCATCAGTTAGCTTTTACTGTTAATAACCATCCCCAAACCTGGTGGCTTTAAACAAGCATTTATTTAGCTCTTGATTGTTTTGCTTGTTGGCAGTTTGGGCTGAGCTTGGCTAGGCAGTTCTTCTGGTCTTGGGCCCCTTCATGTGTCTGCAGGCATCTGTAGGTCCTCTGGGTATCTCTTCTGGGGTTTGGCTGGCTATTGCCTGGGGTGTGAGGGGTAACTGGTCCATGTGGTTTCATCACCCAGCAGGCTAACCTGGGCTTGTCACTGGCCGCTAAGCAAGCACTCTAAGAACAAGAAACAGGCAAACCCCAAAGCCCAAGCGCTTTTCAAGCCTCTGTCTGTATTATTTTTGTTCATATCCCTTTGGCCAAATAAAGCCACAAGACAAACCCAGATTCAAGAGGTGGAGGAAATAAATTCTGTCTCTTCATGAGAGGAGTGAAGAACTGTAGTCAGTAAAACTACAGGAACGATACAGAGGACAAACATCAGAAAGGTAGGATGTGGAGTCCTGATTTTGGGGAAGTCTTGAGTGAGCTGATGTGTAGGGAAATTCTTCTAACATAATGCTTAGAGGCTGATCAAAAATAGGCTAGTGCATCATTTTCCTCTTCTTCATAAGCCAGCCTTGGGGCACAGCACTCAGGTGCAGCCCTTTGACCCTGGAAATAACTGAGATGAGACCTTGTGTGGAGGTTGTGAGCCAGGGGCAGGGGTGCTGTTAAGGAAGAGGGTGGTTCTGAATCATCCCGAGATGATAGTCCCTGTCTTTTGTGTGTGGTTTTGCTGTTTTCAAGGTGTCTACCCACCTCTTAGGAGCTGGCCCAGGAATAGGCCAGAGAGGAGGGAGCAGCCTGGTGACTGGCCCTAGCCATGCTTTGGGGTCAGGGCTGGGGCATCCTTGGCAAAGAAGGGTTGCCCTCACTGCTGTGGAGCCCTTACTTGGGTGCTCCATGTCACGGTCACTGCTCCAGCCCTTCAGTGTATGTTTAGGGCAGGTCCCTAGGCCCGCTGTCACTGGGGGTTCCTCTTACATATTGTTTGTACATGTATATTTTCCACGTACAAACAAAAGGGACATTGGAAGCACAATCATCGCCCCTTCATTCCCCGCTCCCTGGGGAGCTGAGTTGATAGACAAAGAAAGGCTGGTACTTCCTTCTTCTCATTTGAATGGGGTCCAAGGCACAGCCCTGTCCTTTCTCTGCTGTTCTTGGCACAGCCTGAAGACCAGGCCTGCCCGACTCCTGGACGCTGGCACTCAGCCAGCTATTGAGGGCGTCTGCTGGGACCTCCTTGCCTCAGCTGTTGACTGACCTGCCTGGGTCTGAACCCTCAGTCTGCCACTTGTGGCTTAGGCAGGTGCGTCCCACTCTCTGGGCTGTGGTATCCTCACCTGCATCTGGGGAGATGGCAGTGCTGCCCTCCCAAGGTTGTAGGGTGGCCCTGACTGCATGAGATCCTGGGTGGCCAGCCCTTAGAATCTATTATTATTATTATTATTATTTTCGGAGATGGAGTCTCGCTCTGTTACCAGGCTGGAGTGCAGTGGTGACATCTAGGCTCACTGCAACCTCCGACTCCCTGGTTCAAGTGATTCTCCTGTCTCAGCCTCCCAAGTAGCTGGGATTACAGGCGTGCATCACCATGCCCAGCTAATTTTTTGTATTTTTAGTAGAGACAGGGCTTCACAATGTTGGGCAGGATGGTCTCGATCTTCTTACCTCGTGACCCGACTGCCTTGGCCTCCCAAAGTGCTGGGATTACAGATGTGAGCCACCATACCTGGCCAGAATCCATTATTTATCCAGTACCCTTAATGCATAAAACTGCCCCTCCCGGCAGTTTCTTTAAGTGTTATGACCTTAAAGAATCACCCCCTGTTGTAAAAGGGCCATTCTCTTCTGGGTTCTGCTTATCTCCCTGTTGTCTGGGACCCAGGGGTCTTGGAGAAGGAACTCAGGGGAGCAATGTGAGGTCCTCAGGGTGGCCAGTCCCCACTCACACCTTCCAGAAGGACTGGGCTCTCGGGGGTATTCTGGAACCCTTCCCTTCCAGAATCTTCATTCTGAGCACCCCATCTCCATTTTCTGGCCTAGAAGACACTGACATTTATCTTTGGAAAGTGTCTGGTTCTTCAGGTACCTTCCCAAGGTCCTGCATGATCCACATGAATTTGCTCTATCCAAAGAGCCCTGGCCCCCGGCCTGGTACTCACCGCCTGCTCCGGCTCTCACACCTATCCTACCCCTGCATCCCCAGCCCCAGGTTCCAGCAGAGCTTTGCGAGACCACCTGAACATTCACAAATAACTTGCCCTCTTTCTAGAACCCTGGGGAAGACTGGGGGCCATGGAGCAGGGTCCTGGAAAGCAGGCTTAGGCAAGGCCAGCGCTGCCTCCTGTGACCTGCCTTCGCAGCGCAGGCCGAGGCTAGAGAACTACGCCAGGGGACAGCTCAGTTCCAATCCTGAGCTAGGTGCCATGGGCAAGAAAGACCCGGCCTCCTGCCTTCAAGAGCCTTCTCTTTTCTTGGCATGCAACCGTGAAAAGGCAATAGTCGACTCCCATGAGCATAGTACAGGAACTTGGCCCTGTCATTTCATTCAGTCTCTGCACAGCCTTTTAAGTAGGGGAAATATCTAGGCATCATGCAGAACTCTTCTACCTTGAATCCCACATCCAATTCACACATCCTCCTGGCTCCCCCTTCAGAGTATACCCAGAATCTGAGCACTGGCCTCATGCACTGTCACCCCCATGGGACCCCCATTGTCACTCTCCTGGACACCAGCACTGGTCTCTTGGATCTCCCCCTGCCTTGTCCTTGTACTTCTGTCATCAATTCTGAATCCACCCCGTTATTTCCCAGCTCAGAACCCTCTCATGGCTTTTCCCATGCTATGATCTCACCCTGCCAGAAAGGATTGAGACTATTTCAACACAGCAAGCACTCACCGGGTACTGAATTTCCTCATTAGTCCTGTGTCTTCAGCCACCTGCATGGAGCAACAAGTCACTGCCTTTCTCTGACCTCACTTCCCCATCTGCAGCTGGAGGAGCATATGAGCTGGGCTTTGAAGGATGAGTAGGAGCTCACTAGGCAGAAAAGGAGAGTGGAAAGACAGTCTAGGTAGGAGGAACAGCCCATGCAGAGTCCGCATTCTGAAAGCACATGAATATTTGGGATGGTTTGGCTAGAGCATAGAATGCACAGGTGAGTGATAGGTGGGGCCAGGGAGAAGGCCTTGAATGTGAGGCAGATACATTTGGACTTTGTTCTCTTGGAGGAGGAACCATGGAAGTCATATGAGAAGGGGAGTAGTGTGACTGAATTGAATGGGATTTTTGGACATTCTTTAGGGAACACACTGGCAGGAAAGAAGCTGGATGTATGCTGAGCACTGACTGTATACGGGGCCTCAGAGGGCTCAGCCTTCAGAAGGTCTGGGTTCCCTTTGGGGTGAAACTTATCTGAATCCCTCTGAAGGTAGTCACCAACCACAGTGTCTGGCTCTGGGGTTTCTCTCGAGTGAGTCTTGTTGGGAAATTTTTGCGCGTTGCTGTCTGGGAGCTGGTTGGGCAACAGAACAATGAGGACACCCAGGAAGGTTGGTCTTGGCGACCGTCAAGTTGAAGCCCGGCCCCAGCCGTTGCTTCCTTTCACTTCTCTTACATGCCCCAGACACATAGGTCCTTGGCCTGTCTTTTTCTTCAGCAGGAGTTGCTGGAAGGTGCTCAGGAGTCCCTGGGTGTCAGGGATACAAGGCACCAGGGGAGTGGAGCCATCTCCCTGCTTCTGGGGAAGGAAGGGAAGGGTAGGGAAGGTCCCTATTGACGCTCCCTGCCAGCCCCTCTTCCCTCTGTTTTCACAGAGGAGGCAGCAGAGCAGCAATGGGTGACATTCCCCTTTCCTTTTTGGGGGAGACACAGCCCAACTCTGGCTCCCACGCATCCCAGCTGCACGACCTTGAGACAGTGCCCTCACCTCTCCACACCCCCTTATCTCCTCCGTAAACGGAAGTAGCACGGCCCCAACGACTCACAGCCTGGCTTGAATGTTATGGAGCTAAGACCATGGATGTACTTTGCAGGGAGCCAGGGGACACTGAGGATACAAGATGTGCAGTGCCCTGCCCGAGTTCACATGCACAGCTAGAAGGAGCAAAGCTCCCAGCCCCAGCATTCAGCACTGTATCCTGCCTTCAGCTAACTTTCTGTCTGTGTCCCCACTAGCCACCAGCTAAGAGTCCAGGCCAGGCCTGGGAGTCCATGTCCACGGTCTCAGGTCACATTGTGCCATGTGTGTGTCTCCCTATTCCCAGGTTACTCATGGGGTCTTCTCTCAGCTTGGACCCCTATGCCCACCCTGTGTGCAATGCCAAGTCACCATTCTCAGCAGGAGCTGGTGAACTACCCTTTCCCAGATCCTCATGAGAAGCCACTGGGGCCCCAGAGACGGCCAAGTTGCTCTGGGACGGGGAAGCAGAGTTTTTGTCCCCTGCTGGTCCTTGCTGTCTGGGGTCACCTCTGTCCCAAGGTCGCCCTGGAGGACAGACGGGGCCAGACCTGGCAAGATGCCCTCCATCAGCCTGGAGCCGAGTCTTCCTCCTAGGCTCCTCCAGAGCCCCCTGGGAGCTCCGCACGTATCATTAGACTTTATTAGAATCAAAGAAATGAGTCATATTTGCAAACAAGGCCTGCTCAGCCAATCTTCCCCTGCAGCTGTCGGAAGGAGGAGGCGGTGGAGAAAGGCTGCATGGCCCCGTGCTCTGGGCGGATGGGCCCTTTTATAATTGTTGCCTACGCCAGTCTCCAGGGGAGAGCTATGGCCAATAAATGGCTGGCCTGCCGTCAAAAGGAAACGATTTGGCCTGCTAGGAGGACGTATTTACATCTCTGAGTGCCGGCTGGACGGCAGCAGGGCGGCCAACTCAAAACAGACGTCCAGGCGATTCTTTTTTGGATCCCACCCTGGAGTGAATCATTACTATTCTTGGATAAGAATGCAGCTTACCTCGAAACCTCCTCCCTCTGTATGAGAGAGAGGGGGAAGCTGGGGATGCTGGGGCCCTTGCCAAGGCCAGCACCAGGCCCAGCACATGAGGTGGCTGGTCCCCAGGGTGGTGTCATAAAAAAGGAACCAGGTCCAGGGTTGATTTCTATCTGAGTGATTTCAGGTGAACTCCTGAACCCATCTGAGCCTCAGTTTCCCCAGCAACCAAATGGGTATAATTAATTTACTCAACTAAGGTCAACTGAGCCCCTATTGCGTGCCAAGCACTGTTCAGTGATAAGACATAGACCCTGCCATCTTGGGACTGACATTCTAGTATGACAGACAGACATTGAATAGATAGCACATATAAAATTGTAATATGAAAGCAATAAGTGATGAGAAATAGGGCCATGGCAGGGGAAGGAGAGTGACCAGGGATACATTTGACAGAGGGTGGCCAGGAATGGCTGCCCTGGGGAATTGGCCTTTGAACAGAGACCTGAAGGAAAGGGGCGAGGCATCTTTGGAGCAAGTGGCCGGGGGAAGCAGCGAGGTCCAAGTCCTCGAGGCAGGACTGCATTCAACCTGTTCAGGGAATGTCGGAAGGAGGAGGCAGTGGAGAAAGGCTGCACGACCCCTTGCTCTGGGCGGATGGGCCCTTTTATAGTTGGCTTGCTTGGGGCAGCTGACCAGCTAGGGTGGCTGAAGGAGGAGGAAGTGACCGTGCAGTCTGGGGGATGAGGGTGGGGCTTGGGTGCCCACACCCCCAGCCTGCCCAGGACACTTCCCCTTTACACCAGCTGATCCATGTGATTACTAATTGGCACCCACTCACTCTTAAAAGTGTCTGAGTCTGAATGGCAAGGTCAGGAGGGCCTTGTTGGCCAGGGAGTGGGGCCCTGGGGAGGATGTGGAGCAGAGTGGGGAGGTGGCCTGACTTAGGTATTGACAGATTCCCTCCGACTCTTCGGGGAGTGGAGGCGGTGGGTGGGAGGGTGGCAGGAGTGGAGGGAGGAGGACCAATGAGGAGGCTGCTGGAAATCATCCTGGGGGTGTCGGGCCTGGACAGGGGCGGAGACAGTGTGGTGGGAGAGCTGTGTGAACACTACGGGGAGCCTGCACAGCCTCCTCTTGGGGTGCTTAGGAGGCATAGGTGAGTGGCAGTGCACCATGGCGTTCCCTCAGCAAGGCACTCTGCAGTTTACTGAGCACGCCGTCACCTCTGGGTAGGGATTGGCTGGGGTCCTGATTGGCTGCTTTGTGGCTGGGAAGACCCTGGAATTCAGACATGGAAGGGACTGTGGAGGGCTCTGCCTGACATTCAGCCTCCATGGCTGCCCAAGATGTCTTTGGAAAGAATGTTGGTTGCCCTGGCCCTGAGCCTGTGTCAGGCTGTGTTGTGACAAAGCCTGATTGATGAGATACATTGGTTTCAGTCCTCGTACGTTCACATGGCCCATTGTAAAGCTTTTCAAGAATTTAAAATAACTTTTGTAAAGGTGATATGTGCACATTAAAAACATTGAAATAGTGAAAAAAATACATTGCAACGTGCATCTCCCTCCCCCGCACAGGCAGCAACTGCCGCCAGCTTTTTGTGTGTCCTGCCAAAAATAATGTGTGCATATTTAAGCACAAGTGCGACTCTGTCTCCCTCCCTCTTTACACAGCAGGGAGCGTGTCACATGCACGGTTCTTCACCTTGCTTCTCTTCCTGTATTTTATCTCCAGGACATAGCTCCTTAGTAGGACACTGAGAACTTTCCCATTGTTTCACAAGCTGCATTGTATTCCAGCGTGTGCCTGCTCCTCTTGATGGACATTTGAGTCATTTCCAATCTTTCACTCTACAGACAGCACTGCTTGGGGTAGACACTATGTCTCTGGCCACCCATGCAGGTGTAATTATAGGACATCATCTTAGGAATGGAATTGCCTGGTCAAAGCCAATGTCCCATGAGAGCCTGCAAAGGGACTACCACGAGCAATGGAGAAGCAGGCAGAGGACTCATTTTCTTTGTTGTGGACTCCATAGCTGGCCAGCTGTCCCAAGCAAGCCAGGGTGGCAGCCTCCCATCAGTACTGGGCGCCACTGATTTGGCCAGCATGGTGGTGGGAGAAGAGCAGACACTGTTGGATGAGCGGGCTGCTGGCTGGGTATGGTCAGAATCAGGGCTCTGGGGCATTAAGCTGCTCAGCCAGCTTGCCCTGAAGAACCAAAGGAAAGGCTGTCTTGTAACTGGGCATCTCATCTGCATATAAACCCCTTGTCCTTGCGATGTTCAGCATCTGGTGGGCAAGATGGACATTTCCCCAGTGTGAGACAGGTCAGCAGAAGACAGACAGGCTCTACAGTGAGGATAGGCACCTGCTAGGCCTGGGAGAGAGTGGAAAGGTGCTCTGCCTCCTCTCCTGGTGCTGCCCATTCACAAGGAAGTCTTGGGCCTCTGCCCAGCCCGCCGTGGCTTTCATTGAAGGTGCTGAGCCCTGCAGGCTGAATGAGGAAAGGCTTTTTGTTTTAAAGCCATGGCAGCCGCCAGATCCACATGCTTGGCAGGGCCCCAGCTGGGATGCGGTTGGCTGCCAGCCTGCCCTATAGAGATGCCCCCAGCCCCAAGGTGCCAGGTGATCCCAGCATGTAGCGGAGGACTGAAGAGATTGTTTTTAAAATTTAGGCTCTGTTTTCTTTTAAAATCAGACCAACAGTGTAATGGAGTCAGACAGGCATGGGCTTGGGGTGGCAGCTCTGTGTCGCCTGCTGGCACTGTGACCATGGGCAAGTGGACCCTCCAAGCCTCGGTTTTCCCCATCTGTGAAATAGGGTGAATGGCCTCTACTCCTTGGATCAGATTAGATAAACTGAAAAGGTCTTGGAAAGCAGACAGTTGCTGGTGGCTTTTATTTGCTTGTCAGCATTAGCATCACTGGTGCCAGGGGGAGCCCACGGATGTCACTGTGACCAGCAAGAAAGGGGCAAAGAAAAGCTGTCCCGTCTTATGGCTGTAAGTGGGAGTATTTTGCAGATTGGCGTACAGTGACACGTGAACTTGCCATCCTCCCAGTTGAGTCCTTTCATTCACTCATTCACTCAGCAGGTCTTTATTGAGCCCCTCCAATGGGCCAGATGCTGTTCTAGGTGCTGGGAACACAGCAGTAAACTAAAGAAAGGCCTTGCTTGAATGCCAGTTGAGAAGGGAATCCTGGATTTATTCAAAGTGCTTATGTTGAAGCTTCTTTAGGGAAAAAAAAAAAAAAAAAAAAAAAACATGATAAAGGGTCTAGCCCAGTGTGTGTTCTAAGAACCAGAGCCCTGACTGTGGGAGTAATCCCACAGATTGGCTGAGAGCTTGCGATGTTCTGGAATGCTTTCCCAACAGCATCCTGGTCAGGAGGTGTTATTCCCATTTTCCAAAAGGGGAAACTGAGGCACAGAGCCATACTTCACTCCCTGCCTTTCCTGCATGGGAGTGTGACCTTCAGACAGGGAGCTGACTCCCATTAGAAGGAAACTTAGCTTTCTCCAGGGATTCGCAAACACCCTGGAGCATGGGGACCTTGTTTCTTGTGTAGCAGTCTGTGGTGGACGGGTAACCTGGGAGGCCCCTTGGGCAGGGCCGCTGTCCCTGTGCTTAGCATGGCTGTCCTCGATCACTGTTGCAGCAGTCAGAGCTCTGGGACTATGGGTGCCACTTCTGGGCATCAAGTTTCATGGCCTGGGCTGTCAGTACCCTGCACCGCCCTGGCCTGCTTTCAGATGATATCGTCCACAAGAATGTCTGTGAGTAGGTGCTTGTGTGCCTGTTTAGCAGGACAGCAGGAATCAGCACAGGTCAGTGGGAAGCTTAGGTCTGGACTCCGAGGACCCACGCTCTGCTGTGTCATCCTGGGCAGGGTTGGTGGCTGTCCCGTGCCAATTATTTTTAAAACTGTTAACCTGCTTCACTCTCAGACCCTCAACACCCTGGCAGGGCAGGGGAGGAAACCAGCACTGGTCAGGTGCCAGCTGTGTGCCTGAAGCTTCCCTGGGCATCTGAGCACCACAGTCACATCTGCATATGTCATCAAGTGCTAGCTGCATCCCAGACCCTGAAGTTAGGACCTTGTGTGGCTTACATTTTAGTGAGAGATCCAGGTCACACAGGGATGAATAAAATAAAAGGGACAATGTTGGGAGAAGGCAGTTACCCCCATTTTGCAGATGAGGAGCGAGAGGTCTGGGAAAGTTGGCTAACTTGCCCACAGTCAGTGGCCGAACGAACAGTAGAGGTGAGAATTGAATCTAGTGTTTGGCCCACGGTTGGCACTGAAGAAGGTTCTGCTGAAGTCCCAGTGGAAAATCAGTGCCCATTTCACAGATGAGGAGACTCAGGCTCAGGGGTTCCTTAACTTAAACCTGGGTTTGCCTGAGTCCGGAGTCTGAGTCCATCCTTTTCTTGCCTCTCCAACAACTCCGTCTCAAGACAAAGGGGATTCCTGGGTTTGGAAAGGTGAGGTGACTTGTGTAAATGCAGCACCTCTGGTGGGGTTTGACCCCCAGCCTGTTAAGGTCCTGGCCTTGGCTCTCCCTGCCCCAGGGCCAGGCCCCTCGATGACTCCTGGCTCTGTGTTTGCTTCAAGGCGCAACGTGCTCAGCTTGTCCCCTGGAATCGACCACCCAGGCTCTCTGAAATGGGACCTCGCGCTCTGCCTTCTTCTTGTCTGGCTAGTCTGTTTCTTCTGCATCTGGAAGGGCGTCAGATCCACTGGGAAGGTAAGTTGGACTTCTGTCCCTCCCCTGCCTCCTGGAGAGCTGCTTCATGCTGGCCCTCTCCCCTTCTTCCTGCCCAGAATAAGCCACGCCCCAGGAGGGAGGTGGCCAGTGGTGGTGTGCTAGTAAGCCCGCCCTCTGGGAAAAAGTAAAAGCTAGGTTTGTAGCTTTGGTATGGGTGTCAGTGCTCCCACTGTGTCTGCTTGATTCAAGCTGTTGACGGTTTAATGACCAGCTCACAGAATTCCTGAACACTGAAGAGTCAGGCTCTCCGGAGCCTGCGTGAGCCAGTCCCACTCACCAGCTTTCTCACCTCAAGCTACTGACACTCAGTACAGATGGTAGCAGGTAACTAGCACTGGCCTTCTAATAAATAGGTTAGCTGGTAACAGGAGGTTAGCCAGCAACCGTGGTAAGAGCCATTAGCTCTTACCCTCGCTTTGCAGAGGGGGCTGCAACCAGCCCCATCAGCATTGCAGGGAGCTTCGTGGGCTTGCCCCAGACCTGCAAACCCAAAGGCTGCGTTGTAATGTTATCCCCAGATAATCCAAAGGCACTTTATGGATTGAGATGCACTGGCTTAGATTTTAGCTCTAAATCAGATTAACTGAGTTGTCTTATAACTAACATTTCAACCGGCACCTCCAGTGTTAGTTGTTCACGAAAGTGTTAGCTGATAATTAAATCATCCACTCATGGCCAGGATGTTAGCTATTAACCAAAGTATTATCCATAACTGGAGTGTTTGCTACTGATTAATATGTCACACAATGACTGAGATGTTAGTGATTAACAAATGTAAAATGTTAGCTTGTAATTTTAAGGTTTTAGGTATAACATATATTAGCAATATCTTGTGATTTTAAGGTTTTAGGTATGCTGATAATATTAGTAATAGCTTGTAATTTTAATGTTGTAGGTATACTGACATATTAGTAATAGCTTATAATTTTAAGGTTGTAGGTGTAGCTGATGTATTAGTAATTGCTTATAATTTTAAGGCTTTAGCTATATCAGCAGTAGTGAAAATGTCAGCCAATGTCTGAAACATTACTTGTTACTAACTAGAGCCAAACTGCTCCCTGATAACCTAGACACTGGCTGTTGTCATGGCTGTGCTGATGCCAAAGGCTGATGATCAGAGGTGTGAGCCTGAACCCAGGGCCCTAAGCTATAAAGAACAAAGGCGTTTGCTCATCTGCCTTTAGGCGGTGCTTTGTCGCTGCCTTCCCCAATGACTCACATCCCAGAAGAGGGAACATCTCTTTAATATCAAAAATCCCCCAAAGTCAAAGGAGTGTGTTAAGGTAGCATTCCAGGTATAGCTGTGGGCAGTGACCTTAGCTGCACCAGCCACAGAGTGGAACGGGCGGTTGAAGAATGTGCTCTTCCTGGATGAAGAGCCCCTAAAGAGGCGAAATCGTGGATTTGTACAGATCCAAGCAATTACTGCAGTAACCCACCCGGCAAGGCCTGGGACTCCAGGGTTGCAACACGTAGAATGAGGGTGATCCTGTGCAACCCCCACCAGTACACACAGTGCCCTCTGCCTGTTTCTTGGGGCAGAGCCACCTGCCATCCTGAAGCCCGGGCTAGAAAGGAAGCAGCCCAGACCTTGGACAACTGTCCCTGCACACCAGGGAGCACGGTCCTGCCTGGAACAGGCAGGAGCAAGGAACGTGGGTATTTCCTGCACCTCCTTGGAAAGCACCCTCACTGTGCTACCTGGTTCTGTGTCTTACAAGCACACGATTTTATTCCTTTCTTTAAACAATGGGAAAACTCAGGCTTATGGACATCAAGTGATTTGTCCAAGGTCACTTCCTCTGCTCTGAGCCTGTTTCATCATCTATAAAACAGGTAGTAGTGAGGGCAAAAATGAGGTGTATTAAACACCCACACAATGCTTGGCACAGACAGTTCTGTAAATGCTAATTCCCTTCTTTTTATTTTTTTATTTTTTTTATTTTTGAGGCAGGGTCTGGCTTTGTTGCCCAGGCTGGAATGCAGTGGCATGATCTCAACTCACTGCAGCCTCCACTTTCTGGGCTCAAACCATCCTCCCACCTCAGACTCCTGAGTAGCTGGGACCCCAGGCGCACGCCACCCTGCCCTGCTTAGCTCTGCCTCAGTTTCCCCACACGGAAGTGAGGAAGTGTCTCTGGAGCACTGGTCCTGAGCAGTGCTGCAGACATCATCACTTACTGATGCACTGGTATTTTTTGAGCCTCTGCTGTGTGCCAGGTGCTTTGTAGAAACAGGGCCAGGGGGCATGCAGTGGTTTACAAAACAGAAAATTCCTGTGCTCCAGGAGCTGCTGGCCTGGCAGGAAGAGTCAGGTTGCAACAAAACAAATGTGAAAAATGTATAGGAGTCAAATGGTGATGACAGCTGTGGGAAAAAGTCAAGCAGAGGAGAATGGGGAGTGTTGGGAGCAATTTTAAATAGGGTGGCCAGGCAAGGCTTGCCAAGGTGACTCTAGACAAAGATGTGAAGGAAGTGAAGGGCTGAGCCAGGTGAGTGTGTGGAGGGGAAAATCTCCAGGGACAGGGAACAGCCTATGCAAAGGAAGTGTGCTTGACCCAGACCCTTGGGGAGCACCCAGTCTGATGGAGGAGGCTGATGTCCACCAGGGACAGTGAGCCACTTTTGAGACACAACACAGAACGCAGAATAGTGTCAAAGCCAGAAGAGAGAGTGCCAGGCTGCAGCTGTGGCTGAGCAAAGACATGACCTTCCCGGGGTCCTCCCATCTCACCCCTAGCAACAGCCTCCTTCATGGGGGGGCTCCAGGCCTTCCAGGGGTGGGTGTGATTCCCAGAACAATAGCAGAGCCTGGGCCAGGCCAGAGAAGCCAAGACAAACACAGTCAGGCTTTGTGGACTTCCTCAAGCCCCATGGCTGAGAGGCTGGCTGCTCACTGGCCATGGTTCCAGCCCTGGCCACAGACCAGGTTTGTGGCCCCGGGTAGCAGATGGGGCTCATCCTGGCCAAACCCCTGCTCCCGTGCCTGGTCCAGCAAGGAGGAGTTGAAGGGTAATGAAGGGAGGGCCCCAGCCTGAGAGGCTCAGGATCTGAGTTCAAGTCACTTTGCTTCCCTACATTGCAGTTTCGTTTTTTGTAATTTTCACTATTCTGTGGGTCCAAAACTAGGCTGCCATTAATCCATTCAACAGATAGTGATGATGGTGGCAAGAGCGCAGTAGCCCGTGAGTGCTGGGTAGCATTCTCAGTGCCGCTAGGTAGCTCACTCAATCCTCCTCATGTTTTGGAGTATGTGCTGTTATTTGTCCCATTTTACAGATGGGGAAACTGAGGTCCGGGGGGCTCATTACCTTGCCCAGCATCACACAGCTTGTCAGTGGCTGAGCTGGGATTTGGACCCAAGCAGCCCCACTCCTGACCTGGGTGCCCCACTCTCTTCCACCTCCTGAGGATGCAGTAAGTAGAGAATGTGGTAGGCATGTGTCCCTGCTGTCACAGAGAGGTCTGGGAAGGGGGCAGAGATCCAGACACTCATACAGGAAGTGCAAGGCCTGCAGACACAAAGAGGAGGAGGCCCCGGAGTGAGCACAGACATTGACTGAGGCTGGGCTCTTCATTGTCGGCCTTTGGAGCAGCTCTTCTTGTCTGGCTGGAAACAAAGTAGGGGGTGGTCAGAGCCAGACCTTTTTAGCTCTGGGTCCCCCAAACTGCATGACTTAGGACAAGTCCCTTTCACTTTCTCAGCCTCACCTTCCCCGTATGTGAAATGAGTTAGTGATGGCCCCCCACCAACCACGGAGGCGCTGACGACCCTCCAGGCCTGCCTAGGGTCTCTGGGATCAATGGCAAACCCTGCTGCCCAGACCCTTACCTCCCAAAGGATGCCCAGCTCCCCCTGCTGTTCAGGCACCCTCTTTTCCACTGCCCCCAGGGGAGGGAGAAAAGTTGCCCTCGAGAGCTTCCCGGACAGTTGGGCCACAGAGCTTTTGGATCTAGGGCTCAGAGGAGCCACAGAGGTTCACCAGCAAGAGTGGAAAAATACCATGTCCCATGGCAAGGCCTGCTGGGCCAGCACCAGAGGCCCCTGACAGCAGCTGGCACCAGCCTCTCCCTTGTGGATCCCGGGGGAGCCATGGAAAAGTTGAAAGCATGGCTCTCAGGGGCTTGTCCTCGGAGCAGCAGATTCTACAAAGCAAGGGTGGCTTCCAAACACACGGCTGTAAACCGAAAACCATCTGAGACAGGGGCTCAGTCAGCTTACAGGTTTATTTTGCCAAGGTTGAGGACGTGCCCAGGAAAAAGAGACATGAGCCACAGTAGGATCTGTGATCTGTGGCCTGCACTTTTTCCAAAGGGGGGTTTTGAGAACCTCAATATATAAAGGGGAGGCCCAGCCCAGTGGCCCACACCTGTAATCCCAGCACTTGGGAGGCCGAGGACGGCAGATTGCTTAAGTCCAGGAGTTCAAGACCAACGTGGTCAACATGGCAAAACCCTTTCTCTACTACAAACAAAAATTAGCTGGGCATGGTAGTGCGTACCTGTAGTCCCAGCTACTCGGGAGGCTGGGGTAGGGGGATTCCTTAGACCTGGGAGGTTGAGACTGCTGTGAGCTATGATCGCACCATTGTACTCTAGCATGGGTGACAGAGACCATGTCTTAAAAAAAACCTGTAATGGGGAAACAGCAGGAAGGGACAGAGGAACAGGTAATTATACACGGTATCTCTGCATTTCCATAGGGTAGGAGCACACACAGTGGAGGGAGACACGTACCTGGATGTGTGGGCAGTTGGATAATTTCTTCTCTTTGTGCCCTACCTGTGAAGATGAGCTGGGGGTTTACATTGTCAGATACATGGCATGTATCTCCCAGCTCTCTGCTGCAGAATAGAAGGCAGGCCAGTTTATTTGTTTGTTTGCATGACTCAGTTCCCGCGCTTAACTGGCCTTGCATGTGAGTTTGGGGTCCTGAGAGTTTCTTTTCCCTTCATACCACTGAGGTGGCGTGACCAGGATGAGGGGAAGAATGATGACACACATCCCAAAGGTGTGGGGACCTGACACCACCTGCCCTAGATACATCCCGCCTCCGCCACCACTAACTCTGTGATGGGGTGGTCTCCTTATCTAGAAAATGCAGGTGATGCTGGCGCCTGGCTCTTCTAAACTGTCTGAGGAGTAAATGAGTTAACTCATAAAGCTGTTAGCTGAGTGCCCCACACACAATCCGCACTCCATCAGTGCTTGTTAAATAAACTAACCACGGAAAAACAGTGAAAACAAGGAAAGCTACCTCCACGCCCCTGTCCCCACACAAAGCCCTCTGGCCACAGCCCGGCTGCTTGGCCCAGTGGAGGCCCAGCTGGCTTTGAAGTGGCCGCCCTCTGGGGACCCCTGTGGGGCTGCTGTCAGCAGCTATTGTTCGCCAGCCTGGGTGTGGCCCACAGGGGGCCGCAGAGGTGGGAACTGGTTGGGGCGCCTGGCCGCCTGGCCGCCGGTCCTCAGGAAGGGAGAGGCAGGTTGGTTTTCTTTTTTCACTTCTTTCCCCGCTTCTGTGGCTTCCTGATGTGCCCCCGCCCTCCACGTCTGCCTTCCCATCCTTGGGAAATCATGTGGGCTCCTGGCCTCAAGGAGAAGAGATGCCGGTGGCTGGAGAAACTGAGGGCTGGAGGAACAAAGGATGCCCAGGGACAGAGGCAGGAGTAGGGTTCACCCTCTGTGTTGGAGGGCCAGCCTGACAGTGCTAGCTAGGAGGCTTGTTGAATGCTCATGGCGGGCCAGGGGCTAGTGAGCAAGGTAAGCGCTCCTTATCCTCAGTGGACAGATGGGGAAGCTGAGGCCCAGGTCACCAGCTAGGAATGGTGGAGGCAGCGTGCGAACCCCGGCAGAGACGGCTCCCCAGCTGACCCACAGCCTCTCCACCCCTGGACCTGGAGTGGCAGAGTGGGAGGCAACCTCAGAGCTCTTGCAGTCCCAGCCCCTGACTTCCAGGTGGGGAAACAGAGTCCCCAGGGGACAGCAGCTTCATGGAGGTCTTGTGGCAAGCCAGCGTCTGAGCTTGGCTTCAGACCTGAGGGTCTCCCCACCAGCTGCCCTCTGGTCTTGGGGAGAATCAGTAAACTGCCAGTGGTGGAGTGCTCTTTGCTGCTCTTCTCTGTGTGGGCTGTGGGGCAGGTCCCCACTCTGCTGCTTAAGGCCTTGTGACCCTGGGCAAGTGATGGACTCTCTCTGGGCCTCAGTTTTCTTGCTTGCAAAATGGAGGTAGTAATAAAACTTACTTCCAAGGATGAGGTCAGGAGCCAGTGAGAATAGACATCACAGCATTTGAAATAGTGCTAGGCACACAGTAAGCGCTCAATAAACGCTGCCTAGGGGTTGTTGGGCTGAGGGCAGCTGAGCTAAGCAGACCCTGAAAGCTTCCTTTTTGTCCTTTTCTGAAACTCTTTTTCATTGTTTCTACTCGAAGGGATCATGGCCATGAGAATTTGCTCTGTTGAGGGTCCTGGTGCCAGCTGGGTGAGGGTTTGGGCTCTGTCACTGTCTGTCAGTGTCTGTTATACACTTAGGCCCCAGCAGTGCCCTGGCACTGCACCCCCAACACCATGGGCACATTTGTCCTGTTCTCTGCATCTCAATTTCCTCTCTTATAAAATGGGTGCATTCCTCCCAGATCCCCTGATCTCCAGACGTGGTCAGGGGCTCTGCCAGCCGGTCTGTGTTTCACGGTGGCCACCATGAACTTGCATGTCCAAGTGAAATACTTCATGCCTTTCTGCACAGGTTAGCCCTCCACAGGCTCTGGGTTCAAATCCTGGACTTCACTGATGCCTTAGACAAGTCCTTAAAGCCCACTGAGCCTCAGTTTCTCCACTGTAAACCACCGTCCTGGGGGCCGTGGTGAGGATGAAGTGGGCTTGTGCCTGGGATGTCCCTATTCAGCCAGTGCCCTGCCTAGTACACTAGGATCTAACTGTCCACTCAGCCAGCCAGGCACCTTCATGCTCCTCGCAAGCATCCACCCTATCTGGAAACTCCTTGTGTTGGATAATATGGGAAAGTCCATCCGTGAGAACTGAAGCCACAAACAGCGCTTACAGGACAGGAGGAGAGAAGGTCCTTGGGAGGAGATGGCCATATCATTTCTAGTCCCCACCTCACACGTGATCTTGGCCTGTCTGGGACATGCAGTGTGCCCCAGGGAAGGCCATGGGTCTCCCAGAGGCCCAGCGAAGTGGGGAGCCTTTTCCATTCCCAGTTAAGGGCCCTTGAGAGACCTCATTTTCCTCCCTGAAGGCACCATCCTTCCAGCAAAATCAGTGTCAACAACAGGCCCCCTTTGCAGAGCACATACCGAGTGGCGGTGTGACAAGCATCATCCCATTGAATCCTCGCCTCAACCCTTGATGAGGGGCCTCTATTACTCTTATCTGAATTCTGTTCATGAGGGAGCAGGCCCAGAGAGGTTAAGCAATGTGCCTAAGATCACACAGCAAATGAGGGGACAGAGCTGGGATTTGAACCCATGCTTATCTGACCCCTAACCATAGGAATTATACCAAGGTTGTAGTTAGTTGTTAGCTAATATGATCTGCATGCCATGGGCACATGCCATGGTTGGCAACCACTGGGCTGGGCCTTCTACACACGCACTTAATAGCTTACTCTCTGATCTTGCATTTTCCATCTCTACCCAGTGGCATGTCAGTTTCATGGAGACAGGGATTTGTTTTCTGTCTTATCTACTACTATGTTTTGTGCTGAGATGGTGCCTGGGACAAATTATCTATAGGATGTTTTTCATTTAATCTCAGTAAATCTGTGAGGCGTGCTGGGCGCAGTGGCTCACGCCAGTAATCCCAACACTTTGGGAGGCCGAGGTAGGTAGATCACTTGAGGCCAGGAGTTCAAGACTAGCCTGGCCACCGTGGTGAAACCTCATCTCTACTAAAAATACAAAAGTTAGCAGGGCATGGTGGCGCATACCTGTAATCCCAGCTACTTGGACGGCTGAGGCAGGAGGTAGAAGCTGCAGTGAGCCAAGATTGCACCATTGCACTCCGGGTGACAGAGCAAGATTCTCTTTAAAAAGAAAGAAAGAAATCTGCCAGGTGCAGTGGCTCACGCCTGTAATCCCAGCACTTTGGGAGGCCGAGGCAGGTGGATCACCTGAGGTCATGAGTTCGAGACCAGCTTGGCCAACCTGGGGAAACCCCGTCTCTGTTACAGATACAAAAGTTATTTGGGTGTGGTGACAGGTGCCTGTAATTCCAGCCACTCGGGAGGCTGAGGCAGGAGAATCACTTGAATCCAGGATGCAGACGTTGCCTTGAGCCGAGATCATACCATTGCACTCCAGCTTGGGCAACAGAGCGAGACTCTGTCTCAAGAATAAAATAAAATAAAACAAAAAAGAAATCTGTGAAATGGGTACCTGTATACACCCAGATTACAGATAAGGCAACTGAGGCCCAGAGTGGTTAAGCAATGTACTGAAGACCACACAGCAAGTGAGACAGCAAACTTGGCTCCAGAACCCTTGCTCCTGATCAGTGCTCTCCCTTGCCCTCTGAGAGGATGCTCAGACAGCAGCAGCAGGTGATGCCCATGGCCCCCTGAATCCCTCTCACCCTTGCAGGTCGTCTACTTCACAGCCACTTTCCCATTCGCCATGCTCCTGGTGCTGCTGGTCCGAGGGCTGACGCTGCCTGGCGCGGGCGCAGGCATCAAGTTCTATCTGTATCCTGACATCACCCGCCTCGAGGACCCACAGGTACTATGGGACTGGGACACACCATCCTCCCTCCCACCCAGGGCTGAGCCGGCGCAAAACAGGGCAGGGTGCAGAAGCCACTGGCAGCACCTCTTCCATGGTTCTTCAGTGCACAGGTCCAGCTGGGCCATCACCCCCTGGCACTTTCCTGTGGTGGGTGTGTCTGTCCACAGTGCTGACAAACCTCTCTAGCTGTGTGCGTCTCTTTTCATGTCAAGGACCCCTGAAGCTGGAGAATCTGCTGATTCTCCAGAATCAGAGAGAGACTGCTTTAGGCCCTGTACCAGGTAAGGGGGAGAAGTCTTCCAATGAGCAAGTCTCCCGGCCAGACCCAGCTTCTGCTCACTGCAGCTGCAAGGGCTGCTGCATCCTGTGGGTGGGAAAGTTGGGGCCTGGAGAGCTGCAGGCCTTCTTGGCTGAGAGTGAAATTCAGAGTTCATGGCCTTGGAGGGTCAAGGGGCAGATACTGAAAGCCCACTTTCCAGTATTCAACCTTGTGACCTCAGGGAGGTGGAGAAATCCTTGGGAGATTTTCTGAGTTTGTTTGAGGACCCATATCTCCAGGGCCTTTCAGTTGCTTCCCAAGGGCCTCTGCTCCCTCCCCACCACCCTTCCCCCTTGTCAGGACACAGGTGGGAAAGGGGGTGGCCAGCCTCGGAGTGCAGCTGGGAGGATGGCTGCCTGGCCCTCTGGAGCTGTTTGGTGAAGACTCTGGAGAGCAGCTCTGCCTGCACAGTCCCTCGGAACCTCCTTTCACATTCTAACTCAGGGTTGCGCGAGCAGTAACATCGATGGTGGTGATAGCAGCCTTGACTTACAGGCTTGCCATGTAACTGGCACTGGGCTGAGTCTCTACTCTTTGAACCTGGAAAATAGCTCTAGGGGTAGGGCTGTGAAGCCCATTTTCTAGATGTGAAAACTGAGGCTGCAGGAGTGATATTTACTTGCCCACTGTCATTCCGGGGTTGGAATCCAGATCCATCTGCCTGTGAAGCCTCTTAACCCTGATACTAGGTCACTGGGAGGTGGGGTGTTTGATTTCTGGGGCTCTTTGCAGTTCAATATTGCCTTGAAAGGCACCTTGGATGCGAGCATAAATGTTCCATTTGCACGTGCAAGGTCCCGGCCCCAGGCCCTCGCTGCTTCCTCCATCCAGGAAGCCAGCTCTAACAGCCCCCCTCTCTCCTTGCCACCTCCCTCCCCTCATAGGTGTGGATTGATGCTGGGACCCAGATATTCTTCTCCTACGCCATCTGCCTGGGGGCCATGACCTCACTGGGGAGCTACAACAAGTACAAGTACAACTCGTACAGGCAAGTGTTGCGCCGGCGGGCCTGGTGGACTTTAGAAATGATGATGATGTTTAAAGAAAAAGAGAAGTAGGGAGCGTGGCTTCCTTGTGTTGTGAATTAACTTGCTCCCTGACATATGTGTAACTTAGGGACTGTATGCTGCTGGGATGCCTGAACAGTGGTACCAGTTTTGTGTCTGGCTTCGCAATTTTTTCCATCCTGGGCTTCATGGCACAAGAGCAAGGGGTGGACATTGCTGATGTGGCTGAGTCAGGTACGGTGGTATCGGTGGCAGTGGTGGTGGGCACTGCCACCTAGTGTGTAAGCCAAGTACTGCAGGCATGAAGCCAGACCCCAGGGGGCTTTGGGGGGGGACGAGCCTGGTTTCTAAAATGGACCCCCCCCCACCAAGACGTCCCCCAAATATCAAAGAGTACAAAAGCCAAATTTTAAACATTTTTATTGCGATTTGGCCCAAGGGGTGGCAAAAGCATGGGGGGTGGTTAAGTTGGGGAATTTTTAGCTACCTTAGTGTGGTCTTCCCCGCCCCCCACTCCTTCCCCAGCAAACTCCTGGTTTCCACAACAGAAACCACTTTCCTAACTCAGGCCCAAGTCAGCCACCAATCGGCATTCCATCACCACCTTCTCAGCCTTGGTTTCTGTATTTTGCACTTTGCTCCCAGCGCGCTCCCTCTAAGCAGACGCATTCATCCATTCCACCGATTTCTTGTGAATGAGTCCCCACTCTGTGTCAGGCACCACCGTAGGCACTGGGCGCAGCATGTGAGGGGAGGGGGGAGGGGAGGGGACGACCTACTGGGATGGTGGCAGATCCAATTGGGGGTGGGTTATAAGCACAGTGTCACCCCTCGGGGTGTGGGCCCTGTTGACCAGGCGCTCTTCCTTGGGCTACCTGGAGTCACAGTGGTGGAGGATGACAGTATCTTAGAATCACGGACTCTGCACAGACGGGGACCTTAGGCATCTGGGATCCCAGCGTTCCGGCAAGGTGCTTCTGGAACCTGAGAATTATAGGGTTTTCAGTTGTTAGGATCCGCAGCCTCTCAGGTGCCTTGATTCTGGGACTTGGCCATGACTGTTTGAGGTCCTGGGCCTGCAGCTTTAATTGCAGTGGCTTGGGTTATGGAATTCTCTCAGGCTCCCAGGGTCCTCCAAGTCCACCTTTCTGGCCTCTCCACCCTTTCCTGGCCCTGCACAGTTCACTTGGAGGGTGGTCATCTGTTGGTTTTGTTACTTTACATGCCAGGCCCCCAGCCCCACACCATCCTTGTCCTCATTTCTTACAACCTCTTTGGGGCCACCTGGTGGCAGGCAAGGGTCCTGGGCTGAGGCTCCTTCCAAGCTGATGGGCGAGCATGAGGGTTGTTAACTTCAGGGACCATCTTGTGTCTGACTAGGACTAGATACAGCTGGAGGCCCCGCCCTTCCACTGCCCTTGACCTCCTGTGCAATCCGTATTTGGAACATAGGCAATGTCCTGGTCCCTGAGTCCTAGAGGCCCAGCATTGGAGGGTCAGAAAGCACCTCAGCACCATGCATCCAGATGTTCCCTTCTCAGATGAGGAGACCAGCAGCCTCCGAGCAAGGGCTTTGCTTGGGCTAGGAGGGGTCGCAGCAGGGCTTTCTGAACACCCTGTCCACTGTTTCTCCACCTGTCACACGCTGGACAGGCCTTCTGACACAAGGGTCCCTCTCCTGCCACCCGCCCCACCCTGGACACATGCAGCAACCTCTGGCCTTCCAGTGTGAGAATTTGTCTGGGCCCCTGTGGCCTCACAGAGCCCCCGGCCCCTCCTGTCTTCTTTGCTTGGCAGAGCCCTGCACTGCCCAGCCCCATCTTTCACCCCGACAGCACTGCAGGACCACCCTGGCAAATCCACGCAGCACCCCCACACTCCTCTCCACTGTCCCTGCTTCCAATGTGGACCCTCAGATGTTTCCTCCACCCGGCCCAAAGAGCCCCCAAAAGCAGGCCAGAGACTGAAAACAGAATGTAACTCCAGAAGTACCCACACCCCTTTGGTAGTTTGGCAGTTAGAGTGGTGAGGGGGAGCCAGGGATGATTTCTACCTCCTCTGCAGATGGCTTGCTTTCAGCTGAGGGCTTGCAAAGCAATTGCAATTGAACAGGAATCTCCAGGAGTATGGAGTGAAATTGGCAGTGGGAGATACAGATAGACACATATAATAGATCTTCCTCCGTGGACAACTAGGTACTTTCATAGACACATATATTGTCAATCTAAGTTGTTTCTTCCTCCCATCCACTTCAAATACCTTGTCATTTATTCCCCACGGTGATGTCTGAACAGCCGGCACATCAAGGGTGATTATTTCTCTAATAAGCTTTTAACAAGCATCATATTGAGCGAAGTGCATTTGAACAAGATAATTATTTAGCCTAACGGAGTGCAAACAAGACGTAGCATGGCACGCTGTCTGCTAGCGGAGAGGCATCCAGAGGTTCTTGGAGTGGCTGGGTTATGTCTCCTGGACTTCTCTCTCTTGAGTTCACCATGCACGTCTAAAGAAAGACACTCAGACCCTCTCCTGGAGGCTGGCTTGAGAAAGGCAAAACTGAAATACAGAAACGAGCGAATTGAGAATCTTCACAACGTCCCCAGCGGAGGGCGGGGGGGCCCATTTTGCATCTGTCTCGCAGCTGGCTGGACTTGATTTCTCTTTCAGTGTGGACCAGTCAGGGCCAGCGCTGATGCACTGGGGTGGGGGCAGCGGGGCCCCAGCCTGGATGGAAACGCCGCGGCTTTTGACTCCAACTTCAACTTTGATTCCAAAGCCGTCTCACTGGGTCCTGGGGGCCGCATTTTTCTGAACCTGGCCCTGGTTCCTTTGGGCATGTTCTGAGCAGTTTTGGACTCAGTAAACCCCCACTCCTGGGGGGTTTTCCAGCATCTCAGTGACCAACCACCCTGTCGCTGCCCAAGGATGTATTTTGGTCGGGTTTTCTCTGGATTGTAAAAGGACGCACCCTTCCTTGCCACACTGGGGGGTGTTAACACCGTATAATGTGGTTTCTGGTTCCAATTTATTGTAAACCTGGGTTTTGCTTTTTGTTTTTCATTCTTGAGCAATTCATCTGGTTTCTAATCCCTGCTGAACAGCTTCTGCTCTAGCCCGTTTTGTTTCCTGCTTCTTGACTTTTTTTTTGTTTTTAAGTTGCAGATTTTACTTTATCTTTTGCTGCCCTCGCTTCTCAGACCCACAGGTCTCAGTTAACAGCTAAATTCTTTGCACTAGCATCTGCTTTCAGGCAGGCTGGGGACAGGAGGAGACATTTCTTTCTGTCTCCAGAACGTCTCCCATCAGAGGCACCCCTCAGCTGGCAGAGCTCCCATCTCCCCACTGATGCCTCAGGTTCTGTCCAGATCCCCTCTTTTGAGACCCAGACCCCGTTTCTAGGGACCTGACACCCACCTCTGAAAATCTGAACACAGGAAGGCTCTTTGTGAGTCATTTACGGCCACCTGCCCCTCACCTTTCAGGTGGGGACACTGAGGCCCTGAGAGAGTATGGGGTGATTCAAAAAGGAAACGGGGAGGAAGATTTGGATGCAGGCCCCAGGGCTTGCAGGCCTGGAACCCTGCCCCTGCACCCACATTCCCTCAGCTCCAGGCCCTGGTTGGCCTAACCTTGACCTTGTGGGTTCTGACCTTGCCAGGGAGGGCCCTGCAGATGCACCCCTGAAGAGACATGCCCCCTATTGGGCATATGGGCATAGTTTTGTATTGGTTTTTCTTTCCACTCCTACGGTGTTTTAGCCATTAACTCAAAAATAGAAACCTTCCCTTTGTAAAGGAGACTGTGGGTGATCAGGTCATCACCACACTCCCCCACCTCCTTCCAGCAAAAGCTGTCGACGCGATGGCTTTGCTTTGGGGTGGGGGGATCCTCCCTTTCCTGTGTCCCTGCAGACTGAGCCCGGGGCTCCATCTGCATCCTACCCCAAATAACCACGCCCTGATGGATGCTGGTTTGTGAGGAGGCCGTGTGTGCTGCGTAGGAGACAGATGCTAAAACCGGGCCCCGCCTGAGCCCCAGCGTGTCCCACCCGAAAGCGAGACAGGCCTGGTCTCTTTCCCCAGGCCAGAGTTCAGACCTGGCTCCCCGCTGCATTTGATTCTGAGTGTCTTTGTGTGAGCCTGGGGTTCCCAGTGGCTTGGTGGCTGATGTCTCCTCCCCTGTGCCCTCCCCATTTTCTCTCCTTTCTAGGTCCTGGCCTGGCCTTCATTGCCTACCCAAAAGCTGTGACAATGATGCCGCTGCCCACGTTTTGGTCCATTCTTTTTTTTATTATGCTTCTCTTGCTTGGACTGGATAGCCAGGTGCGTATAAGTCCTGGGATGGCCCTCGGGCAACTGCCCCTGTGGGGAACCTGACTCTGGGACGGCCTCCTTATTCCATCTGGGAGGTGGTCAAACCCCTTCCCCACTCCAATCAGACTTCCGGTGTTTCAGCTTCGAGGGTTCCTCCAGGGCCCCAGGAGTAGAAAAGGCGCAGGGTCCCCAGCAAGGGGACAGGAACAACCAGGGTGTGTGGTTAGTCTAGCCACAAATGAGGAATTGGAGGTCGTGACTCAGTAAGTCATGATGCACTCCAGTGGAGTGTCCGGCAGGGCGCAGGAGGACGTGGCAGATGGGCAAGTCAGACAAGGGACGGACATTTCTGTGTGAGCTGATCATTGTCTGTACTGTGGTAATCAGTTGCAAGTGCTCAGGAGAAGCCTACGGCAGACTCGGGATTCTGTGTTCTCTGGAGCGTGCGAGGGGCTAAGTTCTGGCTCCCTCCCGAGCTTCATAAACGGCACAGGCAGGGAGCCTTGCGCAAACCCGCCCTGACCTCTGGCTGTCCCGGCTTCTGCCCTCCCAAGGCAGGACTCTTATCTCCACTGAGCTCTTTCCTGCACTTCTGAACCCCACATCCCACCCCTTCAGGGCTCGGGCCTCCACTAGAAGGTGACTCATGGCCAGGGAATGCCAGTGAGAGCCACTGAGTGCCGCATCTGACTCTAGAGTAGCCCGTGCCTGGTGCAGTCAGCGGCGCTCGGAGGACAATTCACTTGAGCTCCTGGGCCCCTTTCCCTGGGAATAGGTGTGTTTTTCACAGGGTCTTGTTGAAACAACAGTTCAGAGCACAGACATGACTCCAGGAGTGGGGAATTAATGGCATGTGGGACAGGTTGGGCGCTCAGGCCAGCAGGAGTCTTGCAGACAGCACCATGCAGGTGGGCTGCTGAGAAGCAGGCAGGATGAAGACGGTGTAGTCGGGGTCTGCGGGTCTAATTGACTTTTGGGAAGCTTTTGAGCAACTGAGACCCCGAGAGGTTGGAGCCTGTAGCCAAAGTGGGAAAGCCCTCTGTCCACCTCCCCACGGGCCACAGTCTTCAAAGCCAGTGTCCCAGGAGGGTCCCCAGAACCTGGTAGAGGAGAAGTCTCTGAAGGTCAGGCAGAGGAGGGTGAGTCCAGAGAGAGGAGGCGGCCAGCCAGCAAGGTCAAGAGCAGGGCGGGGATTTGGCAGAGAAGGGGGCAGGATTAGCGGAGAAGACAGAATGAAAACATCAGGGAGACGGAAAATAAAATCCTCCTGCAGTTGTGGATGGACTTGAGCTAAACAAACAAGCAGGAGGACTCCATTAATCATTCCTAGTTAATGAGTTTTGTAAGGTTTATTCTCTGTAAGGTTTATTGCCGAGTTTAAAATGAAGAAACTGAGGCCTGCATGAGAACTATTAGACGGCTCCCGGGCGAGGTTCTATGGTCCAGGGAAAGGGGGCCAGAGAGGTCGCGCCTGAATTCTCTCAGACGTGGGGTTATATAGGGAGGGAAGGCGCTCTGATTGGCTGTGGAGAGCAGGACGTGACGTGGCAAGCTGCTCTAGGTAGGTAGGCGGGATTTCCAGTGAGCGGGCTAAACGGGGCAATGTGCTATTGGGCAGGTTTTGGCGGGGCTTCTTTTTAATTTTGGCGGGTTTTCCAACGGCTGGCTAGGTGCCTAGTGCAGAGTTTAGCGTGGAGTGCAGATCCTGGTGCTGAGTGCAGAGGGGATTTCCAACCGGGCTAGGTGCCGAGTGCAGAGCTTAGTGTCGAGTGCAGATCCTGGTGCTGAGTGCAGAGGGGATTTCCAACCGGGCTAGGTGCCAAGTGCAGAGTTTAGTGTGGAGTGCAGAGGTGGGCCTGGTGAAGCTAGATGCTGAGTGCAGATTCTGGTGATGTAATTTCAGGTGTGGAGAGGAATGGGCGTGTCCGAGCTCCCAGCGAGGCAACAGCCTTACAAGTTTGACCTTCAGAGGCCCCAAGCAAATGGCTTTTATAGCTTCTTCCAGAGCTTTAAGTGAAAGAGAAAAACAAAAACAGAGGTTAATAAGTGACAAGGCATTACATCTTCACGGGCCTAAAATAGGCCACTTGGGCTTTGGAAAGGGCTCCCTGAGCAGATGGAGGAGGTCACTCATTAGATTTTCTCCCCAAGAGGTGGGGCCTGGTAGAGGACATGCATCTCTCAGGAAGCCCCATGCCAGTGGCACACATAGAGAATGTGGTGGGCCCTCACAGCCACTCCTCCTGCTTTGCAGAGCAAGGAACTCAAGGCTCAGAGCAGTTAGATGACCTGCCAGAGACAAGGGTGGAAACTGAACCTAAGTCACTGGACTCCCAGGTCCTGTGTCCCAGGGAACCAGGATGGGAATCTAGTGGCACTGGTTGGACTTCCTCCTTTGCATCTATTTGCTTTGTGAACTTGGGGAAATGGGGAAGGTTTTGCAGATGCCAGCAGTGTGCCTCACCCACCGCCAGCACTGTGACAGGATCAGAGCCTCCCCCCCACCTTGAGAGGTGTTCACTGGGTGCCAGACCTCAGGGCAGGCTTCTTCTGTGTGTGTGTGTTTGCGGTAATACACACATTTACCATCTTGACCAGGTTGAAGTGCACAGCTCAGTGGCGTTAGTACCCTCATATGTTGTGCAGCCGTCACCAACATCCATCTCCAGAACTTCTTCCTCTCCCTAAATGGAACCTCTGTCCCCATTTAACACTGACTCCCCAGTCTGCCCGTCTGCTGGCTCTGCGCCTGGCTTTTTGTACATGAGCTCCTTCAGCTGCAGTGTTGCAAAGCCTGGCTACTATAATGACCCTTCTTATAGACAAGGAAACTGAGGCTTAGAGAGACCAAGAACTTAGCCAAGGCTCCACACAGCTAGTTAAGGGCTTGACGCCCGGTCTGCCTGTCCCCAGAAACTGTCTCTTATCTGCTCGTTTGTCCCCATTGGCCTTCCGCTTGAATCCCCCAAAATAACTTCTTCCTGTCGGAAGTATGGAGACCTACAGCCAAAAGACAGAGGCCTCCTGCTGATGTCATTGCGTCCTGGCCAGGGGAGCAGGGGGCGTAACCCTGGCTCATCAGGGGTTCCTACCATTGGTGGGAGCAGTCTGTCTGGCCTAAGAGCCATCATACTGCTGTGTGTTTCTTGGTAAGACAGGGTAGAGAAGTCAGCCTGGAGGCAGATGCCTATTGCCATCCATGCTACCCAAGAGGGACACGGTTTTTTGTTTGTTTTAAGATAGTCTTGCTCTGTCGCCCAGGCTGGAGTGCAGTGGCGTGATCTTGGCTCACTGCAACATCCACCCCCTGGGTTCAGGCGATTCTCCTGCCTCAGCCTCCCAAGTAGCTGGGCGCCACCACGCCTGGCTAATTTTTGTATTTTTAGTAGAGATGGGGTTTTGCCATGTTGGCCAGGCTGGTCTCGAGCTCCTGACCTCAGGTGAGCTGCCCACCTCGGCCTCCCAAAGTGCTGGGATTACAGGTATGAGCCACTGCCTCCAGCTGGGACATGGTTTTTTAACAAATTGCGAGAGGAGATGAGAGTTGGAAGCCACTCCTGCTGCACCCAGGGAGCTCACCCAGCCCGCTGACATGGGTTAACAGTTATCTTCCACTTGCAAATTTACTCTAATCATTTCAAATCTTTCTCAACATCCCTGCCAGTGGGCAAGATACTCCCATTTCACAGAGAGGAAAGTGAGGCTTGGAGAAGCCAGTCACACAACTGTTGAGCGAGGGGACGCTGAAGAGACTGGTAGAGAAGGATGGTGTTCTCCAGAAGGGCAGAGAACTGAGAAACGGGGGTTTGTGCTGGTCTCGGCCCTGATTCACAGTGACACTGACCCTTCCTGTCTTTAATTTCCCCATCTCAAAAAAGGAAAGAACTTTTGTTTTTAACTCCTTTTGAAGCTTAGCATTTCAGCTGCAAGTTTGCTGTAATTCAGTGGCTATTTAGGTTCAAAACCCCTTCAGCAGACACACCAGTCAGAGGTCAAAAAAGCAGTCCCTTCTCTTGGGTCCCTCTCAAGAGCCTCCTGCTCATCTTTTCCCTTTTTCCTGGAGGCAGTCTCATCTCTCCAGCCCCCTTCATCACACCCAAGGAATTTCTCCTTGTTTGTTCCTTCCCTGGCTTGTCCTGCGATGCGTCCCAAAGGAGGAAGGGGTTAGATTTGTCTGGTAGGAAGGCTGGGGAAACGTCCTTCCCCAAAGCCTCATTCAGATGAAAGAACAGCTGGGTCCAGGTTGGATTAGCTCTTCAACTTTTGAAGGAATCAGATGGGCCTTGGAGGGTGTGTTGGCTGGCAGGGAAGTTTGGGTGTAGCCATCCAAATTTAAAGTGCTGCTACGTGCTCTTTAACCCCCAAGCTTCTCTTCTGAGGCTGTGCTACAGGCACATGTGCACAGGGGCCTTCGCACAGGAGGAGAGGAAGAGTCGAGTCTGTAGACCCTCCGTTGGGCAATAGATCAATGGCAATGCCTACCCACAGGGTGGAGTTTTATCAATTACAAAATGAGGCAGCTTTCTGTGTAATGATGTGGAATGACCCCCAAGATAAATGGTTAGGCACACAGATGGAAAGGTTTAGAAAGACTGAGAATCCCCCTGGAATGTTGCCTACAGAGGGACCTTTTCCAATCAGCTTCTTTACCTTTGGGAGCCCAGGGATGGGGTCCTGGAGTCCCAGGCAGCAGGTGATTACACACACAGCGTGTGCACATGTGCAAAGTCCTCTCATGGGCCCATGATCCCCAAAGGGTTAAAAGCCACTGTGTGAATCTGACCTGAACTGCCTGCCATTCCACTGATAGGGAAACTGAGGCTCAGACTTCCCCTGAGCTACCAAGCAAGCTGGTGCTAAGGTCCATCCATTCATCACATTTGCTGAGCAGCCAATGTGTCTGGCTGGGCTCAGCATTCAAGGCCCAAAAGTGAGTGTGATACCACCCTTATCTTTTAAGAGGGTGTAGATCAACGAGGGAGGTTGTCATAGCAACACATTCATGCCCCTGGATGTGCCAGAGCAGAGGGTCAGCATTGGCTTCAGAGGTGCAGTTGTTCTCAAGCTGAGCTTTGGACGGTGGGGAAAGGCATTCTGGCAGCAGAAACAGCCTAAGTGAGGATGCAGAGATGTGGAATATTTGGGGAGCTGGGTGTGGATAACCACACGTTGTAGCATCTGGCCCCAAGGAGTGGCAGGCAGGACTGCCCAGGCACAGCCAGAGAGGCCAGGCTCCCACACTTGGACTTGATCTCACAGGCCAGTTCTGGACACAAGGCTGGTCTCCTGTGCTCCTGCATTGCGTGTGCCTGGGGCCTTCCCTCCTTGCAGCAGGCAAGGGTGTCCTGAGCGTCGGCCGCTCACCAGCTCTCTCTTCCCCTCTTCAGTTTGTTGAAGTCGAAGGACAGATCACATCCTTGGTTGATCTTTACCCATCCTTCCTAAGGAAGGGTTATCGTCGGGAAATCTTCATCGCCTTCGTGTGTAGCATCAGCTACCTGCTGGGGCTGACGATGGTGACGGAGGTAGGTGGCTCTCTCACTTGTGTTTCGGGCTTGGTGCTCCAGTGCCCTCCTCAAGGCTATAGTGGAGGCAGCAGCTGAGTGAGAGGGCCAGGCAGGGGCTTCATCTCCCAGACCCACACAATTCTGGGGTCCCGCTTGGGCCAACACTGGGGGCAGCATGAGGAGTCTCAGGAGCCCACAGCTGACCCAAACTACCCAATTATTTTGTCTGTTGCCTTGGTAACACTGTGGCCACCCGCTGCCCTCTGTCCTGCTAGGCCTGGGAAGAGGGTCTTCAGCTGAAATCGATTTTCACAACAGCTCTGTTCACTGTATGCCCTTCTCAGGCCTGGGGGGAGGTGGAGACATTCTCAAGGGTAAATTCAGGCCTCCCAGGAAATACCGCAGTACCTCGTAGAGGTGCACCACCTTCCAGGTCACCTGCCACAGGGCCGAGGCCTGGGGGTGTAGGTTGATGGGGGGGGGGGCACATACACTATTTAGAGGGTGGGCAGGGGCCAGGAGTATGGGTGATTTCAGATGCAGACAAGAGAAGCAAAGAGCAGAAGGGAACAGGAACATCTAAGACGTGTCTAGCAAGAGACAAGGCAGAGATGAAGACGGTACTAGGAGTGGAAGCTCTCTCCTGCATGCCCCCACCTCCTGTTCCCCAGCATTGGGTCCCATTTAACAATTCTCTGAAAACCCAATTCAGAGCTTCACTTCACCATTTTTCCTTACCAGAAGGAAAAGTGTTTTTCTGGAGGTGTTTGTAAGAACCCCCACCCTGGAAGTCAGATTGCAGGGCCACTCACTGAGCAGCTGGTGTCCCTAGAGTCTTCTCTGTCAGCTGCACTTGGTGGGAAACATCTCCTTGGGAAGCAGCTTCCTGTGGATCTGTCATTTTGCTTTTATTTATCTGTGTATGTGTTTTTAATGACACTTGTCAAACATGAAGTTGAGCATCTTTTTATATACGTATCTGGTCATTATAGCCTTTGCCCATTTTTCTCTTGGGTTTTTTTTATCTTACTGGTATGCCAGAGCTCTTTGTATATGAAAGAAATTAGAGACCAGGTAGGAAATCGACCTTCTGTGGTTTTTTTCTTCACAGGGTGGCATGTATGTGTTTCAGCTCTTTGACTACTATGCAGCTAGCGGTGTATGCCTTTTGTGGGTTGCATTCTTTGAATGTTTTGTTATTGCCTGGTTATATGGTGAGTACAGATGTTTTCCTGTCCTTTCTCAAGGCCCTCCTTTGGGCTTCTTTACTTAGAAGCTTCAGAAGCAGAGGAGACTAGTGGGAATTCAATTTGAGTTGAGCAGTAGGCCCTCGCTACCTAGACTACAGAAATAATCTCACTGTAGCCAAACTGAAGAGCCTCCTGGTGCTAATGGTGCGAGGTGTGACTAAATGCTTTCACACACTTGGAACTTGGTTGTGCAGGCCCCAGAATGGTCCCTTTTTACCTCCTTGAGGCCTTGGGTTTGGGTTCGGGCTGTGCCTAAGATTGTACACCTAGGGTTTGGGGTGTGCCTAAGATTGCCGGAAAAATGAAAGATGCAGAGTTACATTTGAATGTCATGTAAATGTCTGTTTCTGCTATACTTGGGTATCCATGGTGTGGAGACACAGAGGCCTGAATCAGGTCCCAGAGAACCCCCTCATGGCCCCTGAGCCCCTGCTGTGCTGATGCTGGCCTTGGATGCTGTGTCAGCACATGTCGCCCTCTGTCTCTTGCAGGTGGTGATAACCTTTATGATGGTATTGAGGACATGATCGGCTATCGGCCTGGGCCCTGGATGAAATACAGCTGGGCTGTGATCACTCCAGTTCTCTGTGTTGTAAGTTCCATTCCTGTGGCTCTGGCTGGTGGCCTCTTCTCCCCAGGGCTTGACATTTTCACCTGCTAAACCATCTTTCATGCCGCATTTTTCAGTGTGGGCTTGTAATAAACCCAGCTTCAGCGCTGCCTGGGTGAGGGGAGGAAGGCTGCTCCAGGGGGTTAGCTTGAGTTGAGTATTGAAGGGTGGGTAGGAGTTTGTCAGGAGAAGAAAACAGGAAGGGCATTCCTGGCAGAGAAGCCAGCCTGTGCAGAGCTAAGATATCCTGAAAGAGGAGGGTATATCTGGGGCATGTTGAGAAATCCAGGGGATCCAGAATTAAAAGCACATCCTTTCCCCAAACCCTTCCAGAGCTCATTAGCTCAGTTTGGGTCACTGGGGAAGAAGAAGGGCCTTTGGGGTGTCTAGTAGAGAGGTCATAGGCATTGGAAATGGGGTGTTTCCATGGAGAGGTGGAAGTAGTAGCTTAGAGAGGGGATGTCCTGGGTTCTCCCAAGGATAGGGAAGCTTTGGACTCATCCAAGCCCAAGGGTACTGGTGTGCCACGTTGTTCTTCCCATGAGGATGCTCTCGCCCACCATGTTGAAGTTGGCCTTGGCACCTGCCCGTGCCATCTGCTTCATGGTCCCAGTGAATGGGAATTTCTCCATGGCAAAGCCATCAGGGTTAGCAATCAGTCGTGACCATTGGCTCTTGTTGCCAATGGGCGATAAGGCAGGGAGACAACATCCACCCTGCCTTCCTCACCTCCACTCTGGGGAGCACAAATGGCCCAATATTCCTTGGATTTAGGAACCAGGCGCTGAGGACAAATAGGCCCTCCCCTCCGTGACTTGCTGTCAGGCCAGACTAAGTCAATGTTACTGTTAACTCATGGTATGACATCGAGCAAGTCATTTCCCTCTGTGGGCCTCAGTTTCCCCACTTGGTATACCAGGAGACTGTGAAGTAGGCCCCCGATGGCAGCTCACAACCTTAGACTGTTACTGTTAATTAACATGCATGAGGCCTTTTCCTCCGAAGTGCAGATTTTCCCCCACAAAAATAAGTAACATTCAGAGCCAATAACCACAAGAGTTGGCGGATTTGTCTTTGGAGATAAATTTAGTTGGCCCACTCGTGTTCTCATCCTGGCTTATTGTTTGCTTGTGAGCAGCTCTTCTCACCACTCTGACCCTCAGTTTCCTTATCTCCCTCTCCAAGGAGCTGGAAACGTCAGAGACAGGCTGCATTCCCAGGTGGTGAGATGAGGTCACCCTCATGGGGAGGAATAGGAAGCAGGCTGCAAACTCCTCCTGCTTGGGAGGGCCCAGGGCAGCATCTCTTGGGAATCACTCATCTAAGCCACAGCCCTACATATAGGGACAGGAACAACAGCAGGGCCAGGTGTGCAGCAGGTGCCCAGTAAAAGGTGCCTGCAGGCTAGTGCTCACCCTCGCCCCATCACCGACTCTGCTTTAGAAAGACGTGTCTTCCTGTCAAATCCCAGTTATGAGGTGTTGAAGAGTTAGACCATTTTTCACATTGTGGACCAGTCCAAAGCCACCCCGGGCGCTCCTCAGAGATGCTGTCATTGTGGCTAGAAGCGGAAGCACCAGGAGCCCCCAGCCAGCCTTAGATGCTCTTCTCACAGGGAAAGGTGGGCTTTGCTACCTTTGGAGGTGCAGGGCTAACCCCACCCCACCACTCATGCATGCTGATGGCCACTGGCCATTAGCAGGGACCCAGGGCTGGCTGTGGACACTGAACAGGGCAAGGCCCAGTTGCCAAAGCCCCTGGGGACTGGGTCAAGGGTCACCCTGCTGCCTGCAGCTCAAAGATAGAGATGGAGGCGGCTCAGAGACAGAGATGGAGGCGGCTCAGAGACAGAGATGGAGGGCTGCTCAGAGACAGAGATAGAGGGTGGCTCAGAGACAGAGATGGAGGGCGGCTCAGAGACAGAGATGGAGGGCTGCTCAGAGACAGAGATGGAAGGCGGCTCGGAGACGGAGATGGAGGGCGGCTCGGAGACAGAGATGGAGGGCGGCTCAGAGACAGAGATAGAGGGTGGCTCAGAGACAGAGATAGAGGGCGGCTCGGAGACGGAAATGGAGGGCGGCTCAGAGACAGACATGGAAGGCGGCTCGGAGACGGAGATGGAGGCAGCTCGGAGACGGAGATGGAGGGCGGCTCGGAGACGGAGATGGAGGGC
>NW_022437068.1:3385069-3401113 GCF_009761245.1 Sapajus apella
GGAGATGGAGGGCGGCTCAGAGATGGAGATGGAAGTGGCTCAGAGATAGAGATGGCGGGCGGCAGTGGGGGAAGAAAGGCTTTCATCTATGCTGCTAGCTCTCATTGTGCTCCTGCTATATGTACCTGGAGCTGCACTGGGTGTTAAAGAAACGGGACAAGATGCACACGTTCCTACTGTCAGATTCACAGTCTGGCAGAACACGTGTGCCCAAGGGATGGTTACAGCCACTCACTTTCTGGAAGGAGAGGTCTGCCTGGTGTCTAGGCAAGTAAGACAGGCCCAGTGGAGCGAAGTTAGGATGAGAACAAGATGAGGGGAAATAGGGCCAGGCAGAGGAAACAGCCAGTGCCCAGGCCAGAGGCCAGTGGCGGAGGAGCTAGAAGGAATTCTTCAGGGTGGCTGGAGTGTGGGCATGGAGGGAGAGCTGGGGCAAATGAGGGAGGAAGGGGCGCAGCTCCTGCTGACGCTGCCGGCCACACCAAGGAGTTTGGGCTGCATCTGCTGTCGCTGGGAGCCACAGAAGGGTTTTGAGCAGGGAAGTGGCTTACTCTGCACCGGGGGGAGATCCTTATGGCAGCAGAGAGGGTGTGATGCCTGAGCCAGTCCTTTCCCAAGGAGAGAGACCCTTTCCTCGGGTTGAGGCCTGTCCTGGTCCCAGAAGCCCCCACCCTCCAACGCTCAGGACCCCTCTCCTGACCGCCCCCGTCTCTCCGCAGGGATGCTTCATCTTCTCTCTCGTCAAGTATGTACCCCTGACCTACAACAAAACATATGTGTACCCCAACTGGGCCATTGGGCTGGGCTGGAGCCTGGCCCTTTCCTCCATGCTCTGTGTTCCCTTGGTCATCATCATCCGCCTCTGTCAGACTGAGGGGCCATTTCTCGTGGTGAGTGCTTGGGCCTAGCGCCAGGGGAGGTGGGAGAAATGAGGCCAAAAGTGGCTGTTGTCGCTTTGCTACGTGACCTCAGGCAAGTCACCTGCCCTCTCTGAGCCAGTTCCCTCACTCACCCAGTGGATCAGCTTGTGGGCAGGAGAATGCACTGTGGGAAGATGGGAAGCAAGTGCAGTTCCATGGGAGAGGCTTTACGGAGATGGGAGCAGGGCTGTGGGCGAGGAGGAACTTGCCAGGTGGGAGAATGTGGGAGGGAAGGGTGTTCCTGGTGTTGGCAGAGTGGGCGTGGGCAGTGAGGCTGGAGAGGTGACCATAGCTTTGGATGCCGAGCTAAGAGCTGGGGCTTTATCTTGGGACCAGTGGGGCCGTGTTCCTGAAACGGTGAAACGAAGCCAGGAGCCTGGGGAGGAAGGCTGAGCCCCACCCAGATGCCTTCTCTGATTGTGGAGCCAAATTTAGGATCATCCCAGCCCCTGCTGGGGTCTTCTCCAGATCTGTGGCGGCAGCCAGACCTCTGCCCCTATGCCTGCCAGGGCCTCCCCTGGCCCCACCTACCTCCAGCCTCCTCTCAGAAATTCCTCCAACAGCTCTGGAGATCCCAGGCCCTGCAAAGCCCTGGCTCTTTCCAAGAAATTCTTTTCTCAGAATCTCCCTTAACCTTTTGAGCTTGGGCTGGCTCCAAGAGTGCACTGTTTTGTTCTGGCCTGTTTTTATTGTTATTCTCTTTTAAAAATCTGGAGCCAGGATGTCCTGGGGTCCTGGCTCCCCCCATGGGCTGGGTCCTATTTCCTCCTGGGCAGGGGAATGGCCTGGAGATGGTGCTGGTGGTTGGAGAGGGGGGGAGACTGAGGAAGCCAGCAGGGGCAGGAAGAAATCCTTGAAAATGAGGAGGCCCCTGGGGTTTTCCTGGAGCTCTAGACCTGTTCTATTTTTTTCAAAGGATAGAGGGCAGGACCACAACCAGTCTTCAGCCAGAACACTGAATGGCCCTCTGAGCTGTTAACAGACTGAAATACTGGGCCTGGGGACAGACAGGGAATAGTGATTGTCCTGAGCCCTCCAGGTGCCCGTTCAATACTCCAGGCCAACCCAACCAGAATTTCCAGAATGTCCTTACTGTCCAGAAACCAGAGGCTTCCTTAGGGCACAGCAAGGGTCTCTAAGGTTCTGATTGATCTAGGGGTCTCTGTTCCGATTGGTCAGTGCCCACAGCAATTACATACTTTTGGTTCAGGGGACACCCGACAGGTCACTAACTTAGTGTCCTTTAAAGCCTCATTTAAAAATATTCGTCCAGCCCACATTTAGAAGTTTGGGTGGAATGGGGTTGGCATGGGGGAAAGAGGTGGGGAATGGGTGAGGGCAGGCTCTACCCCACACTGGTACCCTGTCCTCGTGTGCCAATCTGACTTCACCAAAGCCCCCTCTGAAGGCAGCTGAGCCACCATCCGTCTCTTTTCCCATGTGCCCCTCCGGGGCTCCCACCTGCACAAGTAATCAAGGTGTCCTCCCAGCCATGAGCTTCTCTCTGAGCCAGGTTCTGGCAAACCCAGACCTCTGTCCCAGGATGACTCCAGCTGTGCCTGACCCTTCTTTGTAGGCAGAGCCCCAGGTGGCTGCCTAGGGGTTTGACTGTCCGCCATCCTCCTATGCACAGCACATTGTGTGGACATGGAGAAGCAAAGTAAAAGAGGGAGAGCTGCCAGGTGGCTCAGGTGAGGAAAGCCACGAGGTAGGGCTGGGAGCAAACTGGAGAAGGTGCTGAAAGGAGGGAACCTGAGCGCACAGTTGCCAGATCTTGCAACTTTTTAAGAAAAGATGGAAAACTGGATTTAAAAAGAAAAAAAAAGAGGACCTTGCTCCTTTGCCCAGGCTGGAATGCAGTGGCACGATCCTACCCTCAAACTCCTGGGCTCAAGCGATCCTCTTGCCTCAGCCTCCTGAGTAGCTGGGACTATAGGCACGTACTACCATGCCTATAGTCCTAGCTTTTATAAAAGCAGCTTTTAAATATGCGTAACATACCTAAGTTGAATGTAAATGCCTAGAAAGAGGGCTTTTTTTGTTGTTGTTCTTTCTGGCCTATTTGAGTCTCTGAGTGGACACTTGGCAAGAGGTGGGCTGGGGGTGGGAATCTGAGCCCCAGTTCTGACATGAATTTTCTGGGTGTCCTCGGAGAGGACCCTCAACCAACTATGAGGACAAAACTCACCCTGCTCAGGAATAATCTAGAATTCCCATGCAGCTCCTCTTCCTTGGAAGGGCAGCTCAAATGCAAGAGAGGTTCTCCAAGGCCTTAAGACAGAAACCCTGCTGGGAGGACTGGATGCCTTCGGGGAAATAGGGAAGACCTGTCTCTGCAAAAAGGCAGGAAGTGTAGCTTATGGGAGGCTGAGGAGTGTGGAGCTTCTTCTTGGGGAAGGTAGAAGCCATGGAGGCTTAAGACAGTTGTCCAACTCAGGGCATACACAGGACAGGAACTAAGCTGCTGCTTTGCAAGGCAGAGAAGTCGGGGAGGGAATCACAGGGAGGCGTATTTCAGTTCCATAGAAGAATAAAGCACGTGAAGGTTGAATCCCCAGTCCCTGTAGGAATGTAAGCAGGGGTTGGCCAAGGAAGGAAATTACCAACAGGAATTCTGCCTTGAGTCAGGGCCTAGCAGAACTTTAGGAGCACCTTAGTTCAATTCTTTCATTTCCAAAAAGGACAAAAACAGGACATTCAGAGAAGGTGTGAGTTTGCCAAAGACCACACAGCACATCAGCCAGTTCAGGAGGAGGCAGATGGCCCCAGCGAATGGGAGACCAGGCCACCTGACTTTTCCTCCCCACTCCTGTCTTCCTTCTTCCAGAGAGTCAAGTACCTGCTGACCCCAAGGGAACCCAACCGCTGGGCTGTGGAGCGCGAGGGAGCCACACCCTACAGCTCTCGCACCGTCATGAACGGCACTCTCATGAAACCAACACACATCATTGTGGAGACCATGATGTGAGCTCTCTCGGGTCGACGGGGCCGGCCGCTTTCCTGCTGTTTACTAACATTAGATTCTCATAGGACCAGGTTTACAGAGCTTTATATTTGCACTAGGATTTTTTTTTTTTTTTGTAATTGTCACAGAAAATGTAATTGTGTGTGTGTATGTGGGGGTGTATGTGTGTGTATCATGCGTGTGTGTATTTTGTTTTGATTTGGGGGATATTTTGTACAAAAAGAAAACCCACGGGAAAATGTCCGTGGAGAGGCAGAGCTTTCATACTGAATTAGATGTATTTTATGGGAATTTGGTAAATTTTTCTTTGTATTTTTTTTTACATATAAGTATATATACACTTAGAGATTGTGATATACTTTTACCACTTGAATCGATCTTCTTGCCAGCAATAGATCTCATTTTCAAAAGCAATTCTTCGGTGCTGTGTAGCTGGCAGAAAGTTCTGTCCAGCAAACGCAGGATGGCATTTTCCTGGGACTCCAGACCCATCTTAAGGTGGTGTACCTTCCAAATCCTGGTTCAGTTGGAAGAAATAGTAGGCCAGTGGATCCACTAGCTGGCAGACCCAGAGGGAAGGAGAAAGGAGGGTGGTGAGGAGATACCTTATGAATCTTGGCTTAGTGAAGAAGAAAGATGCCAAATGAATGAACCAACCCTTCACATAAAAGAGACTGGCTGAAGCTGAATGAGGAGGCCCTGTAGCAGAGTCTCATTGTAAAAGCTGTAGAAACTTGCACCAGATGCAAAATCCCACTTTTAATTTTGAGATGGTGGGTGGATAGTCAATAGACGGTCAGAACCATTGGCCAGAGAGGGAGCAGCTAGAGATCCAAGAAGGCTGGCAGGAATGGGGCTGACAACTCATCCTCGCAAGAGGTGGCCAAGGCACGGGGGGCCACAGTCCTTCCTGGGGCATTGGAGGCAGAGAAGGACCAGAGGTCCTCCCGGCAGGAGCTGGGGTTTCAGGGCTCAGATGAGTCTGTTGCATTTGAATGGGGTCATAGCAGGTTCTGGTCATGCCCCAAGCAACATCTCAGCATCTCTTAAAGTTGCCTGCAGGAATGAAGCATGACACACCTGTGGAGGGATGAGGGGAGCGGTGAGGAGGTGAGTGGACCAAAGGATGTGGGCGCCAGGCAAGCAGATGGGCCCAGTGTAGGGGAGGGGTGCTTTCTTTCCTCATCTTCCCACCCTCAGCTCTGTGCTCATCTCCCAGAGCCTGGGAGACTCCTGCCAAGCCCTCATTCAAGATGCCACCCTGGGCTGCCCTGGCACCTAGCAGAGCACACCAAGAGCAGCTTTTGAGTCTGGATCCTCCACTGGGGGAAGTGCTCCCAGTTCAGAACAAGGGCAGCCTGTGGTGCTGACCTAGGCTATAGCAAAGCACATCACTTCAAAACCCCTGCAATAGCTGGTGTCAGACATTCACCACATGGGAACCCAAAAGAGAAGGCCAAGGAGAGTTTTCTAGAAGGTTGGGATTGTCAGGGTCCTGGCCCCTACAGAACTGGCTTGACCAAGGGCCTTATGTAGAACAGAGGTTGTCTCTGAACCAGGAGAGAAGGTACTACACCTTTCAAACCCCGTGGGCAGACACACCCCACCCAGCCCCTATTTGGACCTAAACTGTGCCATTTGAACAGTCACTTCCAAGCTCAGTCTAAATGGAACCGAAGCATGATCACGCACAAAGGCAGTGACTGCCTCGAGGGGTGCAGACTGGAGAGTTTTCATAGCAGGGGCTCTTGGAACTCTGGAAACCCCCTTTTTAAATTTGGGAGGAGGAGTAAGCCTTTGATTCCCCCCTCCCAAGGGGCAATTCTGAACCCCGTCTTTGGCAAGCATACACATTTCACTGTTTCCAAAGCTATCTACTCTGCCAAACAACACCCAGTCCTATTCCAAACTCTCCCCATTCTAACCTATTCTTATTTTTGTTATGTATTTATGGTTGCCGTGGCGTCTGATTTGATTTTACTGTTTTTCCCTGATTTTATGGAGTAGCATCGTGACCTATTTTCCTTTGTCTTGTATAATTTTAGTAAACTAACCACTGTCAATGACTGAGGGCAGGTGGCACGTGGGGAAGAGGGGGCTTGGCACGCAGTGGCTACCTGGGCATTTGTGGTCATTTCATGCTCTGTCTCCGCAGCAGGGGCTCCTCCCCGGGTGAAAGGCCACACTATTTTGGGTTGGTAGGCGAATTGTAACATTCTGGATATGGCCTGAGGAAGGCCTCTTCTTATGATTCCCAGACCAAATTCTAGACCAAAGACATATGCAGACCAAGTCCCCAGGCCCCGCCTGGAAGGAAGGCCGGCCACCTTCCCCAAGCCATTCCTCGACCCTCTCCTGAGGCACCTGTCTCCAATTGCAGCCCTCTCACCCAGCCCTGGCTCTGTGTGCAGAGCGTAGCTCTGCAAGTACCTGTGTAATAATGCTCAACCTTCATGTCTCCATATAAACGAAACTCCATGGGAGCTCGTGACTCTGGTCCACTTGTCTATAGAGAATGGGCAAAGTCCTTCACCTGCTTTCTGCTTGGGATGGGTCAGAAATGCTGGTGCCCACACGTAGCCCAGCCAGCCAGATCTGGAAAGGAAGTGAGGGGGTTGTTTGAAGCAACTTTTTAAGATGAAGAAATGGGAGATGCTGTGTTGAGATGGGCCATGCTAGGGCCACAGTGGAGATTCCTGACTGTCAGGGAGAGAAGGGCCTCCAGGGTTCCCTAACCCAATGTCCTTGTTGTAAATGAGGAAACTAAGGCCCAGGGAGGCACTGTGAGTCAGGAACGGAATTGGACTTTCTTGAAGCAGCTCTAGCGGCAGGTTCTCCGAGGTAGGTGCAGGGAGTAGTGAGGGTAAGACCAGGGCTACATCGAGCAACATCTTCAAGGTCTTCCTGACAACCAAGGACAAGCCTATATGAAAAAGGAAATGCCCTGCCCCCCATGTTCAGGGATGCGGGGAGCAGCAGCACCCACACTCCCACCATCCTCGCAGAATAACAGGGCCCATGCTGTGGCTTGGTGAGCTGGGTGACTCTGGCCTCAGGTAGAGGTGGCGAGCACCTGCACACTCCAGCTCTGCACGGGTGCGCCCTTCTTCCTCCCAGCAGCCCACGGCGAGATTGGAATTGAGATCCCTGTTTGTGCAAGAGGGAACTGAGATGCAGAGAAGCCAGAGGTGGGCCAGATCCTTAGGCAGGATTTAGATGAAGTCACCCTGGCTCCAGACTGACCCCAAGGCTCTGCGGGCAGTTCACAGGCAGCAGAAAGTGGCCTTGGATGCTCTCCTTCCAGGACAGCATAACCCCTTGGGCCATGTGCAGCTCCTTCACTGCCCCCAGGCCCCCAGCACGCCCCCAAAGACAGTGGGGAAGCATAAGGCGGGAGCAGAGCATGTCCCCCCAGCCCAGCTCAGGGCATTCTTGTATCACCCGGGTACCGTCACCCAGTGATCCCCTGCCCAGCCAGCATCTCCCAGCACAGCCCCTCTCCCTGGGGAAATGCTCTGGGCAGCTAATCTAAAGGCAGAGGCACCTTACTGCCCCCACACCCTATACCCGAGACTCAGACACAAGCCAGGAAAGGACCCAGGAGAAAATCCTTCGAGGTGGCCTGAGGTCCCATCCATCCCTCAGACCCCTGTGGTCCCAGGCCAGGCTGTCTGTGTAGATGTGGTAAATACCTCTGTGTGCAAAGTTGAAGTACAAAACCACAAGACTAAACAAAACAAACCGAGAGAGCAAAACTTGTAGAGGTGGGCAGTCCAGAAACCGGGGGCAGCCTCCTCCTTTCCTTCTCCCCCTGACCCTCAGAATATGTATTGTTTTAATAGGAAGCAGTTTTTCATTATTCTCTTGTGGATGTCACTACAGACATGTTCTGACGTGTTCTTTGAGGAATGGAGCATCCTGTTATATATTTGGCTTCAAATTGAGATGTTGGTTTCATTTTTTTTTTAACCCAATTAATCTTCCAATCCCTAGCAACTGTGACTCTGTATTTAGCACAAGAGAAAGCTGAGAACGTGGGTCTTTCCTCCTTCCAGAAATATGTCTGGCTCATCAGGACATTTTTTTAAAACTTCAAAATATTTTTAAGGTATTTTAAACTTTTATAAAAAAAAAAAAATCAACCAACAAGAGACTCTTCTGAGGAGGAACATTTGTATTTGAACAAGATCCGTGGTGTGTAGTTCAGTCTTGCAGTATACAAGCGTTTGTGTATAAATGTTTTATGATATGATTCCCTGTATTTTGCAGGGGTTTTTTTCTCTTTTGCTTTTTAGATAAATATGTATATCGATATTTTAAATTCATCTTTGCTTTTTTTAGAGGAGTTTGTAATCACCTTATAACATGAAAATAAACATTTCCTTTTTAAAATCCAACATGTGTGGGGGTTGTGTTCCGGTGAGGCATTGTCCCCCACCACGTTTGGCAAACGCTTTACGTTTTACAAAGGGCTTCCCATCCAATCCCAGGATGCTCCTCAAAGGTATGTATTATCCCAGGCTAGAGGCTCCGACACGGAGGCTCACAGGAAGTGGCTTGCTCGCTCATGGGCATAAGGCTAGTCCATGAAGGATCCTGGATTCACACCCAGGCCCACGAACTCGTGGTCTGCTCTGACTGGCTCTACTGATTCTACCTGCTACGTGCCTGGCCCTGTATAGCTGGGAGATCTGGCAGCAGTCACCCGAGCCTCAGTCTCCCCATCTGGAATAAACCGTTGTCCCCATCAAGGCCACCAGGATGATTGGAGGGGATGCTCTTAGCCTTAGGCGCTCACCTGCTGCTGCTGTCAGTCCCTCCTTTTTAGCCTTGGGCTGCCCTCCTGGAAGTGCAGGAAGCTGAAGGGTGGCCAGGTGGGGAAGGGTAGTGAGGAGCTAACCTGATTGTCCTTCTCCCACTCCCCCACCACCAGGTGCAGTCACTCATTAACACCCAGTTAGGGGCTCTCTGGCCTCAGAACTGGTCTGTGTTTGGGGCAGCCTTCCTGCTCACAGCCTCCCCCACCCTTTGGGTTGGACAAAATCGGGAATCAGTCAGGTCCGTTGCCCAACTAACCAGTCAAAATTCTCAGTAACTCATTTATAGACAACGTTGAATAGAACACCACTGTACTCCCATTTTCTGGCTCTTTCTGACAGCCTCTGCTTCCCTCCCTCCCTATGTGTCCTGGCCATGTGGCTTGTGTTCAAGCCCTGGTTCCATCCCTTGCTACCTATGTGGCTTTTGGCAAGTTACTCAAACTCTCTGTGCCTGTTTCCTCATCTGTCATGATGGGACAAGAATAGAGCCCACCTCCAAAGGCTGCTGGGAGGATCCAGCAAGTTCTTACCAAGCGCTCAGAGCAGTGCCTGCTACCTGTCTCGGCCTTTCCCTGCCTGCACTGCTCCCAAGGTAGGATACTCACTTCCTGGGAAGAAGCTCTTCCTCCGATCACAGAACTGTGCCCCCCTGCCCCCCGCAGTGGGGCCTGACCCTGGCCTCTGGGTCCCAGGCCCCACAGCTCACTTGCCCTAGACACCCTCTGGACACTCCAGGGCAGCAAGCAGCTGGACCCCAGGCTGGCCTCCTGCCACTACCTTCCCACCCTGGGCTAAAGAGACTCCACACGCAGGCACCATTGTCTGCCTCTGGTCTTCTGCTGCACAGAGAATCAAATCCGTTCCCCCTACCCATGCCTTCTAGACCACTCCCTGCTACCTCTAACCTAGTCTCCACCCCATTCCCCTCCCAGGCCTTCTCTTCCTTGAACCCGCCAAACTCATTCCTATCTCATGGCCTTTGCACAGTTGGCTGTGCCCGCTGCCTGGGACACTCTTCCTCTAGGTCTCCAGGGAGGCTGGCTCCTGCCTTCAGGTCTCATTGCAAATGTCGTCTCATGAGATAAACCCCTACTAACACTGCGCTAAAGCCCCTCACCCTGGCCCCTCTAGCCCATAGCTCCCTCTTGTTTGTTGTTGTTGCACGTTATGCCTGTTGAAATCATTCTTTATGTGCTTCCTTGTTCATTGTCTGCCTGCCACCAGAATGTGCAGACATGACCTAAATCTGCCTGATTCATGTCGTATGCCCAGGGGCGGGATGATGGAAGCAAATGGCAAACTTTTTGAATTAATGAATTCATCAAAAGCAGGCGAGATGTCACGAGACCCATACAGAAGCTGACTCTAAAAAAAAAGCAAACACCCTACTCTAGGTGAATTTAAATAACTTTATTTTAAAAAATAGCCCCCATAGCACTTACCCCCAAGCCACTGCAACCCCTGGTGGGACAAAGACCTAGACGAGGGCCCCAAACAGACCATAGGCGGCCTTTGCAATATAGCCCCTTGGCGTGTTGTGCTTCCCAAGAGTCCTAAGAAAACCCGATGTAGAAAAATACTTTACGAGGAATATGTGCTAATCTAAGCCAGAGAAAAATACAGCTTTGGGGGAGGAGGCAGGTAGAAGGGGACATGTCACAGGGGCTGTTCCCAAAATGCATAGGCAGGCAGGACGCTCGCTGGGGAAGGGTGTCAGGAAATGTCAAGTCTGGGATGACATCCCCATGAGAAGCCAGGAGAAATATTGCATATGAGGAGGCCGGCGTGGCTGGGAGGCCTGCCACGGGCCTGATTGCATACATTTGGGAGAATGGCAGAGGCCTCAGCCCGAGGAGGGAGACGGGGTATTGGTTAGAGTCGGGGTACATCTTCCCTCGCCTGGAGTCCTGGAGTCAATGCAGTTTTCCCAAGCCGAGAGGCCCTGAGAGTGTGTCCTGTTCAGCCCTGTTGCTTAGCAGAGGTCCAGAGAGGCTGAGCCACCTGTCCAAAGTCACACAGCTATGGCTGCTTGTTTCCAGAAGCCACACCTGTCCTGTGCCGTGCTTTCCCTCACCTGCAAAAGTGAGAGCTCTTGGCTTTCGCTTGGTGCCCTGTGACAGGCAGTACCCTTTCACCCTGGGCTGAGAACACAGGAATCCAAGATGGCAGAGGCACTGGGCACCCCAGGCATAGGCATGCTGAGCCCTCAGGGAGGGTGCTGAGGGGCAGGGCCCGGGGAAGTGGAGGGGAGGGGTGAGGGGGGCAGGCCCCCTGGAGACAGCGTGGGCAGGTCCCCAAGGAGGCCTTGGTGGGCTGGCAGAGATGGTTCTGGCCTTGACCAGGAGGCCTGTTTGTTCAAGACTGTCCACCCATGATCGTCCAGAGGGGCTGGGGGTCCAACACAGACTGGGTCACACAGCAAACAGATAACAGACCCAGGGTGAAAAGAACAGGGCTCTTGACTCCTCGTCTGTTCCCTCAAATGGAAAAGCACTTTTCTAGCCTCCAGACACTCCCGGTTGCCTGGAGGTGGGAGTGGGTGCCCCGTTTTCCTGAGACGCCTGTAAGAGCTGGGCAGGCAAAGCACATCCCCAGCCCTGACTTCACCCCTACCCACTCCACCCCAGGCACCGCTCGCCAGACCACCAGGGAGGCCTGTGCCCTTCTCAAAATGAAGAGGGTCTCTGATTTGTGGACACTGAGGACAACAATTTTAAGGGATGCTGGTGCTTCCAGATTTCAAGTGGGAATAGACTTGTTTTAATGAGCACTTTGGACACCCTCTGCTGGGCAAGATTGTCCCATCTTTTTCTTCGGCCTGTCTCTCTACCATCTCCCTCCCTCCGCTGACCTGGCTGTAAAGAGGAGTGCTACCGCCTCCCAGGTCCTGTGTCCATTGCTTTTCAATCTTCATTGGATGGCAGGCAAATGAAAGTGCCAGGGTCTTTTGTCCCAAAAGGACCCCTCCCACGTGGAGGGGCTTGGGCTGAGTGGGTGTGCAGATGGGTCAGCGGCCACACAACCTACAGAAGCAGCAGGAGGGCTGAGAGCCCAAGGCCCACAGAGCCTGCCCAATGGGCCCAGAACTACAGTCTCAAGTCCCAGAAGCTTCAGACCAAGATGCTGAAATGAAAGAATCACCACTTTCAGAATCAAAGGGCCAGCACTTCCTGGGATCCCAGATGCCCCAACTTAGGCGTCTCATAAGTGGGGACCAGACTCTGGGAATCTCAGAATCTCAGGTCTGGCAAGCCCCAAACTCCCATTCTGGAGAAGAGGAGCTGGGCTCCCATCTGAAGCAGGGTCCTCCCTGGCAGCTGAGTCTCTAGATGAAGTGGCTCCCCTCTAGGAAGCCGATCCCCTGAGTGTGTGCGCACGCATCATGGGAATGCCTCATGCCCCAGTGCATGACTGCACTGGGGTATCCTGCTCACGTCCTGTGGCCCAGAACTCACTCCTCCTCGCAGCGCATTCCAGCTCCATGGCTCTGCTGGGAGGAAGTGCTCCCTACATCTTCGACCTCTCCATAGAGGTCCCATAGGGACCCGGGACAGCCCCCAGGCCTCTCTCCTCTCGGCTGAGCAGCCTGTCCCAACCCTTCCTAAGGGAGGCTCCTCTAGGCATCTTGGACACCCAACTTAGCAAGAGACCCCAGTTGTCATTCCAACTAGGGTGGACCTCCCGGCCTGGCACCCCAGTCACCACAGACCTGAGGAACAGAGACCAAGCCTCATCCCCAGCTCAGGGGCTGCCAGACCAACAGATGAATGAATGGGTGGCCATTTCTCCAGCCCAGCTACGTGTCTAAGAGCCAGGATCTGCCTGGTGGTCCCTTAGGAGTCCGGCCCACATGCTGACTTCAGAGCATCCGGGGACTGCTGGGGCCTGGCGCTCGGGGAGCCCGGCTGCTGTGTGCCAGCGCGTTGCGGCTGATGACCAGCTCCAGGACATCGCCCGCCTCGGCCAGGAGTGGCACCGCCAGGCAGCAGTCGAAGTCCCGTGTGCGGACGTGGTTGACCTGCATGGGGCACAACCAAGGGAACAGAGCCGAGGCGTCAGCCCAGCTGGGCTGAAGGGGGCGAGAGCCATGTGATGTCCTAAAGGTGGGCCCTGCCCCCGCCTTGACACAAGCCCTGACATCTCCAGCACCACACTCAGAGAACATGCTTCCTCTCACTCGCTCTCAGTCCTTCCGTGACAGTTCACCAAAGCGAAAGCCCTAGGAAGGGGCGGGGATACCTTTCATACCCCTCTAACTCTTGCTTTTCTCCCTCTCTCCCATGAAAGAGCAGACCACACACTCAGAGAGCCTCCTGCCTAGAACTGTGTGATGTGACAGTCTTCCTTCTATTTTATTTGCATTTTACACCCACTTCCTATTTCAAAGCAAGGGTTGCTAGATTTTTCACTCTTAATGGAGACAGAAAGTTTCCTTTCAAAGTAAATGTAAGTTGAAAAAGCACCATCAATTTAGAGAAAACACGAATTGAGTAAATTTCGTATAAATACGGCAAAAACAACACTGAGGGAAGAAAAATAGCCAGGGCATGAGAATGGGCGGCTGGGGTTGCCCAGCACAGGATGCGGCACATCTCCCAGGCTCCCTCTCGGTTAGGAAGGTCACATGAGGGGTTTGGTCCATCGGCTATGAAGCAATGTGGCGAGGGTTGCTTGTGGGTGAGGGCAGAAAAAAACCTGCGTGTGACTTTACAGTCTGTTTCCTCTGCTGTGGAGTCTGAGGAGGCCACATATCTTAGAGGGTCAATTCCAAGATGGGTGGATGCTCCATCAGCCCCGGGAGAGGAAGGCCCCCACCGGCCCACAGTGGGCATGGGGTATGAGTAAAAAGGTCTGTGTGTGCTCGGCGTCTGAGGCTCAGGGTGCTGGGGCCCGCAAAGCAGCTTAAGCTAACCTGACTCAGACGACTAGCATTGTCGTGCCCTCTTCACAGCCCATAGATGCAGGCTCTTTCCCCACCCTCAGGCTCCCAGTATGGGCCCCCTGCCCCAGCGTTACCTGAAGGATCCTGTCCAAGGGACGGAGGCCCCCACGGTGGGCTGGCCCATCAGGGCGCACAGTGTGGACGTAGACACCTTTTTCCAGGAGGCCATCCGAGACACTGAAACCAAAGTCATTCCGCATGGGGTCCTTGTGCAGGGTCACCTGGAAGCAGCAGGAGGAGGAGGTTCCTGGAACTCTGACCTTTGCCCCCAGCCTCCCACAATAGCCCAGGTCCCTTGGTCTGGCATTCAGCACGCTGGCCAGTCACACACCCCCCAGGCTGCAGTGCCCCAGCCTCCTGACCCTAGGCCTTCACCCACTCCCGCCCCCCTCCCTTCTCTCTCCCCCAGCAGATGCTCCAGGCCACGACACTCCAGCATAAGGAAGCCCTTAGGAGTGACTTCCTTTCAGCCCTTCCTCAGTCCTCTGGCTCTGTCAGGGAGGAGACCTGGCCAGGGCATTGTTCCCTCCCCTGACCCTCACTCATTCCCATTTACCAAAGAGCTGCTCAGAGCTTCTGAAGGCCATTGGCTAGGGGTTGTCCTCCTCCATGTATCTTATTTTTATACAGTGACCTATAGATGGCACAAGACACTGGCTTCTCATTGAAGGTAGTGATGTAAAGGTGTGAGATACTAAAAGTCACACCCACACATAGAAGGCTTGCATGTGTGTATGATGTATGAACTGAGGCCGAGTGCAGTGGCTCACAACTGTCATCACAGCACGTTGAGGGGCTGAGTGGGCAGATCATCTGAACCCAGGAGTTTGAGACCAGCCTGGGCAACACAGTGAAACCCTGTTTCTAAAAAAATACAAAAATTGGCCAGCTCTAGTAGTGCACGCCTGTGGTCCCAGCTACTTGGGGGACTGAGGCAGGAGGATCACTTGAACCCAGGAGGTCAAGGCTCCAGTGAGCCATGATTGCACAACTGCAGCCTGGGCAACAGAGCCAGACCCTGCCTCAAAAAAATACATAGATAAAATAACTTAAGTGGGGAAAAGAAGCACATCTACTTAAAGAAAAATAATAATAGACAAGTGTGTATCACAGGTGTGTGTGTCACCCAAATGATGAGCATTTTGGAAAACTCAACCAGGTTTTGTGGTGGAGGAGAATAAAGCCCCGAGAGAGGCAGGGCCCCTCTGGAGTCCCACGGCGGTGCTCATGGCGCCAGGACACGGGTCCAGGTCTCCTGTGCTCACCCCCAGTGCCCACCTTGTGCATCTCCAAGGGTGTCGGCAGTAGCAGTTCCTCCATCTCTGCAGGGGAGGCTCGTACCTCCCGGCCCCTCTGCCAAGGCCGGTGGCCAGGCCTGCCCTCGAGGGCCACCCTCTGCACGGTGCCTGTCATGATGGATGCCTGCAGGGACACGGCCCTTCTTTCAGATGCTTGTTGGCTCGCTGCAGCAGGCAGTCAGCATGCGCTGACACCTACTATGTGCCAGCCACAAAGGGCGCAACAGTGAATGGGACAGACGTGGGCCCTGCCCATTGGGGCTGGGTCCAACAGTGGTGGAGTGGAAGGTCATGAAGCAATCATACTAACAATGAGAATAACCATCACTGGCGCTTCATCATTCGCGCTTACCCAGAGCTAGGTCAGTTCTTAGCACTTTACACCTGTAACCCCTTTTATTCTCTACAGTACAACAAGGCAAGTAAATACCTTTTTTTTTTTTTTCACTTTACAGATGAGGAAACTGTTTATTTCCTTAGAGAGATAAATAAGATTTGAACCCAGAGTCTAGTTCCAAGGTCAAGAGTCTTAACCACTCTGCTACATGGCTAAATCACAAACATAAACAGGATAAAATTATGCACTGCAGTATTACAGAGGTGAGGAGCTCCAGAAGTGAGAGCCTGGGACAGGTGGCCCTGGTCCTGTGTGAGGGATCGGGGAAGCATCCAGAGCTGAAATGGAAAGGACAAGGAAGAAGAGGCCAGGGGAAGAGTCCCTGGCAGAGGAAACATCAAGTGCAAAGCCCTGCAGGGCTGGGGGGCAGATCTGGAAGCAGGCCCTATGGCTGGTGGTGATGGGCCAGTCCTGCAGTGCCCCGTAGCCCACAGTGAGAAACGTGAACTTCATCCCAGGAGCAGCAGGGAGTCCCGGAAGGACTGAAGCCAGGCGGAGAAGGTGACATAACCAATCTGTGGCTCTAGAAGCATGTGCCAACTGCCATATGAAGAGTGGATGGCAGGTTGGGGGTGGAGGCTGGGAGGGAGACCTGTTAGGAGCCATGTAGTCGTCCAAAGAAAAGACACTGGTGGCCTGGACAAGGATGGTGACAGTGGGGAAGGAGAGAGGGAACAGAGTTAGAATGGGCTCAGGGAGGGA